>NC_068377.1:11738150-11755650 GCF_023724105.1 Carassius gibelio
GTTCAGTTAAAGATTGGCAACCTGCCACGATGGGACGGCCAGGAATAATTACTTCAGATTTCTTATGGATTTTCGGCAAGGTGTAAAATACTGGTCGTACTGGGTGAGTTTGCAACAAAAAATCGAATTCCTCCTTAGTGATGTACTTGTCTGATTCGCCACCAATCAAAATGCTTTTTTATCGCATTAAAAAACATCTCTTAGGATCACACGTAAGAGAGGAGCAAAGTTCCTGATCTCTAAGTTGATTCAAAAAGTCTGAACCGAAGGATTAGATACAGGGGGCATGAATGTACTTTTTGGTCGAAAACGGCTCTTCTCCAAATGTTCCTTAGGATGATTTCTAACTATAGGCTGAACTGAGAACAAAAGACGTGTTCCACAGGGAAAAAATGACTTCATTTAATGGACCTAAAGAATTAAAAAAGTTAAATCTTTGTCAAGAAGGGATCAGTATATTTGGAAGGAACAAAAGAAAGTCCCTTTGACAGAACGTCAGTCTCTTCAACACTGAGTGGTCTTTTAGACAGGTTTACTATATTGGATACCTCTGTGCTCGCTCCCATTTCGTGCTGCAAGTTCTATGTCTCTTACCGCCCCTCTGTGTCGGTCTCTTCTGTTTTGTGACCGAAGACCTCGTCTCCCCACTTGAGATAAAAACGATTAGCAGTACCTGCTGATGCAATATCGCTTCCAGATTCATCGGTTGAGCACGCCTTCTCCACTATAATTTGAAACAGAAAGAACCCATCCACATCAGGTCCATCTGCTCAGTATCACTATAACACTATAAGATCACCATAAGAAGTTGTGTTCACTGTTCTCACTGTGCCCCTGTCCCATCATCGAGTCTCACACACAGATCAGTGTCTGACTTACAGCAAACACATGCGTGAATCCTTCAATTAGCAGTAATTGCTGTGAAAGCCCTTTTTTATTCGTTCTACTGCTCCATTGACTTTCACTCAGACTGAGACAGTGCAGACGTTTTGACTCGTTCATACAAGCAAATGCCGCGAGCATCACATAAACGGCATCGTCTGAAATATTCATGACTCTCAAAAAGACCCCGGGAAGAGCTCCTGATGATCGTGTTTGAAATTGAGCAAATGGTCTGTTTCGGAAGCACTTCCAGCTCGGACCGGAACAGAGACGCGACCTGCTGCTGGAGAGGGTGAAGCCTGAATTATTGACGAGACCGAACACTGCATCCAAAGAGCTCTGCTTCCTCAATAATTCATCATCCCAATCAGATAAAGGTCCAATCACAACACACACAGCCACTGCAGCAGAAGGTAAAGATTACGAGCGGGAGAACGAGGCAAAGCGGTGGACAGGTGAGGCCAAACACAGAGCTGCTCATCTGAATTCACTATTTATAGTCAACGTGCTACTTAGCTTGAGTTTTTCACTGCTGAGTTATTCCAGTTCTGAAGCACTACACATAGAGTCAAACTTCACTGTTAAGATCCTGAGAATCTCAGAGTGTCACACCGTCTCTGTCTGTCAGCAGTATCTCAGTGAAGAGAGAGAGCTGGGGGGTTCCTCCGCATCCGTATGGTCATGCTCTCAGAGGTCAGAGGTCAAGTCTGTCGGTTATAAAGAGTGAGCGGCTGCATCTGCTGCAGTGATTACAGCAAACTGATCCACCGCTGAGAGAGAGAGAGACTCCCAGAGGAGCTCGTCGGTGTCCCGCTGAAGCAGAGATCGGTCTCCAGCTCAGTGAAACACTCACACAGATTCTGGGAAATCACAGACAGTGTGAAGGAACCAAAATCAGACGATTCTGGGACAAAGCAGGGAACACATTATTCATGTATGTCCAAAATGTCTGTGTGAAAGGGGTTATAGAAAACAGCCGTTTTAAACCGTTCAAATATTTCACTATTTCTCCTGTATATTTGATCAAATAAATGCAGACTGGGTGAGCAGGAGACAGACACTAGTGCTTACAGTCCCAGTGTATTGTCCTGCCTAGAGTTGGGTCCGAGTCCACCTTCGTTGAGTACGAGTCAAGACCAAGTCCACAAACATCGAGTCCGAGTCCGAGTCCGAAAGGGGCCGAGTTGGACTCAAGTCCGAGTTCTTAAAGGCCGAGTCCGAGTCGAGTCCGCCCGAGTCCAGAAAGTAATTAAATTAAAAAAGATTATAAACTGGTATTGTAAATTTGTAAACTTTCAACCCATTAAACCAATGGAAATATAAAAATGTATAAAAAAAAATACCACTGTTACATCTAGTCATTGCCATTGAACAATTTTATTTTATGTTAACAGAACTAGTTTCCTATCAAAAAAGGTTTTATTGTATTACAAGTGCATGAAAATACAAATGAACCTGTTTTATTATTGTATCACACTATATTGTCCTCCAGTGCATCGGAAAGTGTGATAAAATAACTATATATATATATTATTATTTATTTTATTTTTTTTGCATGTTTCTAATCTTTATATTGTAGATTATGTATAGGCCAAAGGGGTTTTCAGGTAAGTTGGATAATCTGTTTAATAGGAATAAGGGATGATTTCTGAAATATCTGTACTGTATTTATAGTTAATGATGACAGATTCACAAATTGAGTTTGTAGTAAACAGAACATGAACACGAGTGAGCAGCTGATGACACTGAACTGCAGCACGTGCCGGTTAGAGCGTTTCTCGTTCTCGAGTCAAGAACCGGTTGCATCGGCTTTCAGATCATCAGTACACTCAACCGAAAACCATTTCTTTCGGACGCATCTGATTCGAGAACGGAGCAGCTGACTATGGGAGCTGATGATACTGCACATGTGTGATTCAGCGTGAAACCGACTGACTCACAGAGCGTCTGAACCGAACTGATTCTTTTGGTGATTGATTCTGAACTGATTCTGTGCTAATATGAGCGCGGGTAAACCGAGGGCTTGGATGAAGGGCAATCCGACGAAACGTAAGCTCATTTAATAACAAATACATCGCAATGGATTACGTATAGTAAGTGGATCATGGTTCCTCGCTGATGACACCTAATTTATTAACTTTATATCTTCAAGACTTAAATCCTCATATGCACATTATTGCTGTTACGGTATTTGAGTGCGTTGTTGCAAAACTTAATTGTAAACTTTTCATGATTATGAGGTTTTAACTGACTAAAGTTATGATTAGTGACTTTATATATTTGAATGTTTGATAGACTTGACGCCATTACGTCATCACCAATGACGAGCGTAAAAGAACCGGTGAACCGGGTTTTTCTTTCAACTGGTTTATTGAATCGAATCTCAATTCTATGCTGGTTTTATTGTTACACATGACGCGGACTCGACTGTACTCTGAATATATTCAAAGTTGGACTTGAGTTCGAGTACCCCAACTCTAGTCCTGCCTCAGGTTTGTCCTCCAGTGAGTGTGTCTTTACACACATCTGCAGTCTGTGCAGAGAGACAGAAGAGACAGCAGGTGACGAGCGCGGTCTCTGAGCTGACAGGACGTGTCTCCCTGAACGGAGCAGCGCTTCACCAAGGTGTTTCAACAGAGAACCAGGTCACCCAGTTTCACTTCATTCTCCCGTGTCTCTGGAGAGAGTCTGACACAGAAGAAGAGACAAAGACAGAGAGATGAGGAGCTGAACTTCCGCCGGAGCAGCGCTCGTTCTGTTTCTGGACAGCGGCTCGTGACGTCTGGGGTCTGATGGCCCCTGGGCCGCTATCAGAACAGGGTGTCGGAGTGTTGATTAGGGACCTGTGACCGCTGGGAAAATCAATTCTCATTTCAGCGGGAAACATTAGTCTTTTTGCTCCACTGGCTTTCAGGAGCCGACGGCGTTTCGTGTGTGTGTGTGTGTGTGTGTGTGTGTGTGTGATGTGACGGAGAACAGGGCTGAGAAATGGCTAAATGAGACACAGACACCAGAGAATCATGGGTAATGTGTTCTTCATTAGACTGAGCATGAGATTCAGGTCAGCAGAACTAAATAAATCACCAAATAAAATCATGATTTATGATTCAAGTCTTAAAACTGAATGGGACAATCAAATTTAGCAGCTGTAAAGTATCATGCTAGCTAAAGCACATCTGACTAGAGGACTGACGGACACACACACACACACACACACACGCGCGTGTGCTGAAAATCATCATCTCACAGTGTTTCTCCACAGATCACACACTTCTAGAGCTGTTTCTCACCGCACAAAAATACAACACACATATAAACTAAAGACTGGGCTCTGAATGAAGTCTCTTCTGCTTACCGAGAGTGCCTTTATTTGACTAAAACACAGTAAAAACCAAAATATTACTCTAATGTAAATCATCTGTTTTCTGTGTGAATCTGTGTTAAAGTGTAATGTATTTCTGTATTTTCAGCATCATTCCTCCAGTCTTCAGTGTCACATGATCTTCAGGAATCAGAATAATATGATGATTTACTGCTCAAGAAACATTTCTGATTATTATCAATGTTGAACACAGTTGTGCTGCACAATATTTCTGTGAAACTGAGATGCATTTTATTTCTCAGGTTTAAAAAAAAATTGTAACAGTGAAGTGACGTGACATTCAGCCAAGTATGGTGACCCATACTCAGAATTTGTGCTCTGCATTTAACCCATCCGAAATGCACACACACAGAGCAGTGAACACACACACACACACACTGTGAGCACACACCCGGAGCAGTGTTCATCATTTATGCTGCGGCGCCCGGGGAGCAGTTGGGGGTTCAGTGTCTTGCTCAAGGGCAGCTCAGTCGTGTGTGTGTGTGTCTCTAACCATTAGGCCACGACTCCCCCCTTCTATTCACAGATGAATAGAAAGTTCAGAAGAACAGCATTTATTTGAAACAGAAATCTACTGTAACATTAGAATGTCTGGCAATTTTGAGCAATTGAATGTGTCCTTGATGAATACACATATTAATTTCAATCGAAACTTTTGAAGTTGAGTATACACAGCTGAGCATGCTACTCTTCAGGATCATTAGAGTATCACAGCTAGGTGAGTTTGATCCGGGTAGAGCTAAACTCTGCATGTAAAACATGATATTAACATGATATTAAAAACTGAGTCTCTCTGCTGCTTGTGTGTGATTGGTCAGGAGGGGGAAGTGGGCGGTCCGTCCTGATGACTGACAGTGAGAGTGTGCTACACATTAATGAGAACAGACGGCTGAAATGACGACTGTGTGTGTGTGTGTGTGTGTGTTTTCATTCCCATGGGAAGACTATCTCTCTGTACGCTTCACTGACCATCAGGAAAAGGAAATAAGTTCCTGTCAGTGTTACAACAGATGAAACAAAATGAGTCAAAGGTCAGTCATCTGTTTAACCTGATGTCACCTGATGTGAAAATGAGCACAAAAACTGCTGGATGTGAATACAGATCACTTCTGCTCTCAATAACACACACACACACACACACACACTCACACACTCTCTCTCACACACACACACCCTCTCTCTCTCTCTCTCTCTCTCTCTCTCTCTCTCTCTCACACACACACACACACACACACACACACACACACACACACACACACACTCTCTCTCTCTCACACACACACACACACACACACACACACACTCACACACTCTCTCTCACACACACACACACCCTCTCTCTCTTTCTCACACACACACACCCTCTCTCTCTCTCTCTCTCTCTCACACACACACACACACACACACACACACACACACTCTCTCTCTCACACACACACACACCCTCTCTCTCTCTCTCTCTCTCTCTCTCTCTCACACACACACACACACACACACACACATATTCACTCACGTACACACAGAATTGCCACATTCATTTGTTTTTATCATTTCTAAATTGCTTCTTTGATTCAGTGCCGCTCTGCCATCAGGATAATTACACCAGATTGTCCTTGATGAGGTCACAGTAATTAAGAACCCCAGAAACACCCAATAATGAAGAGACGAACCTCACCTCAGCAGTGTCACTAGTCTGAGTCAACAGAACACAACTCAGACAGCTGTGATATTGAGAAGCATTACTGCATTTGAAAAATAATTGTTTTGTGTTGTAAGATATAAATGGAATGTATGCCTGTGATGCAAAGCTGAATTTTCAGCAGCGTTCCTCCAGCCTTCTGATATTTCCGACTCTACTGGTTATAGATCTGAGATCTGATCTAAACTAGCACTGCAGACTGAAGCTCATTCCTCTGGTTACTGATGACCTGACCGAGAGCTCAGATGCTTTAGAACTGTGAGCCAGCTAATCTCAATGCGTCTGATGGTCTGGGTTACCAGTATGGAGATAAAACATCAGTTCCAGCCATGAACTGGTTAAGATCAGTGAGGAGTTTAACAGCCCTTCTAATCTGACTCTAATCTGACTCTAACAACACGTGTCTGTGCTCAGCAGATGTGCTGCTGTATGTGCAGGTATGAGGACACCCACATGTGAGGCTGAACAGATGACTGTCTTTCTAGCATATTCCTAAACACAAGACTGTGAGTCAGAAACAACCACCCTAAAACACCCAGAACACCCTAAAACACCCAGTATAGATAAAACACTCGAAATACATAAAACTCTCAATGTACCATAAAACACACAGAACTCCCTTAAACACCCTAAACTACCCAGAACAGACTAAAACACCCACAACACCCTAAAACACACAGAACACCTTAAAACACCCTAAACTACCCAGAACAGACTAAAACACCCACAACACCCTAAAACACACAGAACACCTTAAAACACCCTAAACTACCCAGAACAGACTAAAACACCCACAACACCCTAAAACACACAAAACACCCTAAAACACCCAGAACACCCTAAAACACCCAGTATAGATAAAACACTCGAAATACATAAAACTCTCAATGTACCATAAAACACACAGAACTCCCTTAAACACCCTAAACTACCCAGAACAGACTAAAACACCCACAACACCCTAAAACACACAGAACACCTTAAAACACACAGAACACCCTAAACCACCTATAACACTACAATGCCCTGAAAGACCCAGAATACCAAAAACACTCTGAATATATAAAACACCCATAACACCCTAAAACTCCCAGAATACTGTAAAGCACACAGAACTCCCTTAAACACACAGAGCACCCTAAACACTCTAAACTACCCAGAACAGACTAAAACACCCACAACACCCTAAAACACCCAGAATGCTGTAAACCACACAAAATACCATAAAACACCCCGAACACCCTATAACAAGGTGGACAGGGGTGTTTTTGTTAAGATCCTCTCAGCTGAGTTATGATCGTGAATCCTCTCATTCTAACAGAACTCTGTGAGATCAGCATTAACTAAGAGACAAATGGACTTGAAAGATATGGCTCATGGTCACACCTGATGTGGACGGTCCAGCTGATCTCTGTGTCTTCAGCTGCATGTAAATGACTCTTGAGCAGACTCTTTAATGACTCTTCCTGTGCTCTTCTGTTCTCCTGTCTGCTCACAGCGCTCTAATCACAGTCTTTCACACATCAGGACCTCAGCTCACAGACACCGGTGACGAGGCCGTCCCGCTGATCCGAGAGCAGAATCTGAGAGCAGAAGCACACACACCTCCACACTGAAGACCATCGGACCTGGCTTCGGTCAGAGATCTTCATCAGACACACCACAGCAGCACTGTTTCTTCTGCTGAACGTGTGTGGACTTCACACATTTACATCATGTTTCCAGATCTGCATGTGTGTTTATTACATTCTTGGCAGTTAAACACACTTGTCATGATGTTTTTTCTTGTAATGTGTCATTATTCACAGTGATGATTCTCATTAAATGCTCTTTACCGTCTCATCTCTCACTGAAGTCATTTATAAAGCACTGCAGTTAAAAAATAATACAAACTATGATGTTTAAATGGAAGTCGAATTACAACACACACACACACACACACACACAAGACAGACAGACGTGGCAGGAGTGTGTGTGTGTGTTTCTCATGATGTGTGCAGGGAATGCTGTCACATCACCAAACCGCTTCAGTCTGTCACTCATTTCACACACTGAGCATCAACACATTTCAGTGCCAAGCAGAGCACATGAGCCGACCAGACACACACACACACACACACGCACACACACACACACGCTCAGATGACACACTGCACCAGCATACACCACACAAACACCCCGATTAACAACCTGAACAAACAGCACCCGCAACAAGAGTAACGCCAGCTGGGTGTGTGTGTGTGTGTGTGTGTGTGTGTGTGTGTGTTACTATTCACATCCACTAGTGTTCACTAATGTGCAGAACAAATATGAACTCACTTCATCAGATAATAATAATAATAATAATAATAATAAATAAATAGTTATTATTTATTACTGGGAGGTTGCAGCATGAAAGCAGTCCTCTAGAAAGCTGTGTTGTGATTGGCTGTCCTCAGCAGGGGCGCTCTGGGCGCTCTATCAGCCTGTCTGGACTCTAAATCAGGTTCACAAGGCGACAGATTGATCATCTGAATCCATTCTACTGATTCCTTCAGATGTCTGATTGATCCAGCTGTGCTCGTACATTTACAGGATCATTAAAACACCACAGTTATTACTGTGTCTGAGGAATAGATGGAGATCATCAGCTGACACGATGAGGAGAGAAGACACACGACCCTCGAGTGAGAGAGAAACCTGACCCGTCCTCCAGACTTCAGCGAGAACATCTCTGAGCACAACACACACACAGCATCCTCAGACTGTGATTAAACCTCAGAGAACACACACACACACACAGACACTTCACTACAACACACACACAGCATCCTCAGACTGTGATTAAACCTCAGAGGACACACACACACAGACACTTCACTACAACACACACACAGCATCCTCAGACTGTGATTAAACCTCAGAGGACACACACACACAGACACTTCACTACAACACACACACAGCATCCTCAGACTGTGGAGATTAAACCTCAGAGGACACACACACACAGACACTTCACCACAACACACACACAGCATCCTCAGACTGTGATTAAACCTCAGAGGACACACACACACAGACACTTCACTACAACACACACACAGCATCCTCAGACTGTGATTAAACCTCAGAGAACACACACACACAGACACTTCACTACAACACACACACAGCATCCTAAGACTGTGATTAAACCTCAGAGAACACACACACACAGACACTTCACTACAACACACACACAGCATCCTCAGACTGTGGAGATTAAACCTCAGAGGACACACACACACAGACACTTCACCACAACACACACACAGCATCCTCAGACTGTGGAGATTAAACCTCAGAGGACACACACACACAGACACTTCACTACAACACACACACAGCATCCTCAGACTGTGGAGATTAAACCTCAGAGAACACACACACACAGACACTTCACTACAACACACACACAGCATCCTCAGACTGTGGAGATTAAACCTCAGAGGACACACACACACAGACACTTCACTACAACACACACACAGCATCCTCAGACTGTGGAGATTAAACCTCAGAGAACACACACACACAGACACTTCACTACAACACACACACAGCATCCTCAGACTGTGATTAAACCTGAGAGAACACACACACAGACACTTCACTACAACACACACACAGCATCCTCAGACTGTGATTAAACCTGAGAGAACACACACACAGACACTTCACTACAACACACACACAGCATCCTCAGACTGTGATTAAACCTCAGAGGACACACACACACAGACACTTCACCACAACACACACACAGCATCCTCAGACTGTGGAGATTAAACCTCAGAGGACACACACACACAGACACTTCACTACAACACACACACAGCATCCTCAGACTGTGGAGATTAAACCTCAGAGAACACACACACACAGACACTTCACCACAACACACACACAGCATCCTCAGACTGTGATTAAACCTCAGAGGACACACACACACAGACACTTCACTACAACACACACACAGCATCCTCAGACTGTGATTAAACCTGAGAGAACACACACACAGACACTTCACTACAACACACACACAGCATCCTCAGACTGTGATTAAACCTGAGAGAACACACACACAGACACTTCACTACAACACACACACAGCATCCTCAGACTGTGGAGATTAAACCTCAGAGGACACACACACACAGACACTTCACTACAACACACTGACGAGACGTCTGCTTCAACATTATACAAAACACGTCTCTAAGGAATATACCTCAATCTAGAACATTTTCATTCATCTAATTTTATATTATATACCTGTCAACAACTAAAAAAAATAAAATAAATCCTTGCAATGTTTCGTTGTAAAGGAATTGTTATATTTTCATTTTGTGTAAGTTTTAATTTATGCTTTATTGATAATTACCACCACTGCTAAATGCATAAATGTAAATGTAGAATAAATTTGTATTAAATTATAAAAAAATTTAATCTAGAAAAAAAAATTAAAATACAATACAATTTTGGGAAAATATTGTTAGAATGTAATTATGTATAAATTGTTACTATTTTATGATTCAACTAATTATACATGCTTTTTGATTAAAATGATTAAAAAAGAACACAGAAAAAAATATTCTACTGCCATGAATCAATAAAAAGGATGAAAACAGAAAACAAATCATTGGTGGAATAGGGATGCACAATAAATATCAGCCGATGATTAATGTGCATCTCTAATCAGCGATAAACTCAATCAGGCGTGTGATGTCACAGAGCTGTTGTTAACTGACTAGCTGCACAGATACACGCTGAGAGAGTGAACGTGGATCTGCGCTGCTTCAGTTAACAACTAACAACTTTGCACCGCTGATGGAGAATGATCTGGACTGCACAGGACTCAGTGTTGTGAGCTGATTCAAGGATTGTGTCACTGTGTGTGTGACAGAACACACACCACACACACCTCGCAGCTCTATAAACACAGCCGCTGCTAATGCTAACGCTAACTCTGTGACGGACCGCTGATCTGAGGGCCTTTATCTGCCTGCGATCATGAACAACACTGCTCCTGTCAACGGCAGAAACTAAGCCAATTACAAAGAGAGAGAGAATAAATATAAAAAGGGAGATAAACGAGATTCCAGTCATCACCGTGGCATCAGTGTGGCCAGGAACCTAGCAAAGCTAAATAAACCCAAATAAATCACAAACTAGCTTTTTACCAAAACATCGCACATCTGACCACATCTGTTCTCTCCACACTCTAATGCCGCGTTTCCACCGAAATTACCCGGAACATTTTTACCAGGAACTTTTTTTCCCAGGAACTTTTCCCCCCCCAGACCTGTTGCTTTCTGCGTTTCCACCGCGGTGTAAAGTACCGGGAAGATTATGCAAATGACTGGTGACGTAGGTCTTCGCGCGTTTCTCAATACAAAGTACCGCTGATAAAAAAAAAAAAAAAAAAAGTATGCTGATTTTGGACGTGCATCATCGGTGGTTAGTTCAGACTTTGTGCATTGGACTGGGGAGTGTGATGTCTGCAACTACGCAAGTCCGGTAAATCTATAAACAGCAGCGTAACTATATATATATATATATATATATATATATATATATATATATATATATATATATATATATATATATATATTATACTTGATAACTTCAGTCAGCTCGTCTTGGCTACTGCAATTTTCCCTACTGTATATTTACAATAAAACGAAATAGGATATCAAATACCACTGCCTCCTTTGGTTTTCATTTAAGCATAATAACAGCTGCAGAAATATACTTAGTTCAGGGATATGTGTATATACAGCCATTACAATGAAACGAAATATTATATAAATTTGCCTTTTTTATTTTCATTTTAACATATAGATAAATTGAATAAAGACCAAAGAAAACCTTTTAGATTTACCCCGCAGCTGTATTATATTTTATGTTTAACCACTAAAGACACATCAGAGCCAGCGGCACATATCAGAAGGTCTATCCCAGGAGAGGCTGCTTCTCTGCGGATACATGAGGACTGAGCTCCCGCTGATCGAGTGGAGCTCACCGTCTCTGAGATCGGTGAAACACATTTTTTAAATAGGCGCTGTCTTTATAAATAAACAACAGATTTGAGTTTTAAACAACTACATTCTCGCCTGAAATACTTTTAAAATTACATTTCATGACACAATAACAGTAATATTTGAAAATGATCCAAATAAATGGTGGTTGAACTCAACCAATGCTGCGTGAACTCAGATGGCTTTGGCTAAAGCAATTCTCCCCTCAGTATATATACAATAACACGAAATAGGATATAAAATACCAATGCCTCCTTTCGTTTTCATTTAAACATAATAACAGCTGCAGAAATGTACTTAGTTCAGAACGTTATATACAGCCATTACAATGAAACGAAATATTAACGTTATATAAATTTGCCTTTTTTATTTTCATTTTAACATATAGATAAATTGAATACAGACCAAAGAAAACCTGTTAGATTTACCCCGCAGCTGAATTATATTTTATGTTTAACCACTGAAGACACATCAGAGCCAGCGGCACATATCAGAAGGTCTATCCCAGGAGAGGCTGCTTCTCGGCGGATACATGAGGACTGAGCTCCCGCTGATCGAGTGGAGCTCACCGTCTCCGAGATCGGCGAAACACATCTTTAATAGGCGCTGTCTATATAAATAAACCATAGATTTGAGTTTTAAACAACTACATTCTCGCCTGAAATACTTTTAAAATTACATTTCATGACACAATAACAGTAATATTTTGAAAATGTTGATCCGAATAAATGGTGAACTCAACCAATGCTGCGTGAACTCAACCAATCAGAATGTTTAGCGCCAAAGTCCCGCCCCCGAAAGTTCCTGAACTTTAAAAAAGTACCATCTCGCCAGCAGGGACCATAGACAGTAAAAGAAATGGACACAGCGACCCCATTGGAACTCAATTGAGACAAATGAAGCCCATTTTTAGCGTTTTTTAGCACTTCCGTTTCTGACGCGCAGACTCAAACGAAGCTTGATGACGTCAGCAACCTGTCTGACAGATGTAAATCTTCTAGTAGCTGTGCGTGCAAACTGCCATCGTTAATCTTGCAGAGACGGCGAGCTTGAGCGGGGAGTTCTTTGTCGTGAGTGAGCAGGAGTAAGTATTCTGATTAATTATTTTGTATAGTATTTTAAAATGTAACGCCAGTACGCCATATTAAGTTAATTGCCTGCGAGCTTCTCCTCCTGTCTCTACGTTAATGCGACAGAGAGCCGAGTGGTTATGACGCAATCGTTAGCCTATTTTTTACAAAAACTGTTTATACGGGGCCATAATGTAACATAGAAGGTAATGGAGCCCTTTATACATTGTCGTGTATCTTTAGAAATAAATAATGGACAAACAGAGTCTTTAAACGCCTCAGATGTAAAGTTATTCGCTGTCAAAGTGACGCCAAAATGAATGGGAGTCAATGGGAATGCTAACGCAAGTGAAGTTCTGCTAAAAGATGGCAGCCCCCACCCGACTTCAACTTCCGGTCGAGTTCCTTGCCCCTTGGCAGGGACTTTCTGAGGGGCATTTTTTTACCCGGAACTTTATTTAGTTCCTGGTTCCTGTGGTGGAAACACACCGAGGTACCAGGCCAAAGTCCCTAGTTCCTGGGTAAAGTTCCTGCGGTGGAAACGCGGCTTAATTAACAAAAATCTGACGGGCAAACAAAGACAAACTTTTACATGTTTGGTTGATTTGAACTTTCGACTCTATTTGACATGATGGTTTACAAATGATTACAATTTTTGCACAATAAAAACCAAGTGCTGTATAAAACAGTAAATGTGTGGTCGAGCTGGGGAATCTCAGAAGTGTGTTCTCCAGCAGATGCAGTCTGTTTAAATGATCTAACACACACACGAGACCCAATTGTTTTGAGTGTAGGATATTTCCCAGACACCTGGAATCAAGGCCTAATTACCCCCATCTTTAAACATGGAGACAGGTTCGAGCCAAGCAATTACCGAGGCATATGTGTCAACAGCAACCTGGGGAAATATTCTGTTCAATTATTAACACAAGATCACAAAACTTTCTCAAAAACCACTAAATCCTGGATATCTGCCCAAACACAGAACGTCAGAGCACATCTACACCCTCCACACTATCACTGATAAACATGTACACCAACACAAAACTACATCTTTGCTTGCTTTATTGACTCTGGTACGATGGACTCTTCCTGAAACTACTGGAGAATGGGACTGGAGGGAAAACCTTTGAGTTAATCAGCTCCATGTATAAAAACAACACAAGACAAGGTTGCCCATTGAGCCTAACTCTGTTTAACATTTATATAAATGAATTAGCCAAAGAATTAAACAATGCGACTGTCCCTGGCCCAACTCTAACTGAATCAGAAGTCAGATGTCTGCTCTTCACAGATGATTTAGTGATTCTGTCAAAAACAAGAGGGACTACAGCAGCTCCTCGACAGCATATACACGTTCAGTCACACATGGGCTCTTAAAATAATTAAAATAATGATTTATTGATGATTTAATAATGAGGGAAAATAAGCAGACGTTCAGAGCAGGAAAGCAGGTCCTCCAAACACCCATGAACACACCTCTCTGGGACTAAAGATCAGCTCAGCGGGGAACTTCAGTCTGACTGTGAATCAACTGAGAGTCTTCTATGATCAAACATACAATTCAACATGCAATTCCCATTAAACCGGGCTAAAAATTATTAAATCAATAACTGAACCAATTGCTCTTCATGGCAGCGAGATACGGACCTCTAAAACCCAAGAGTTCCCACATGGGAAAAAGAAGAAATTAAAATGATGCATACCCAAATTTATAAGAGCACCTTAAAGGTTAAGCTTGTGAATACTTTAATCTTAATGTCACTTTGAAATACAGCATAAACTGATTCAATAAATAGTTTCAAGGAAAACTACATTTTGAAGAAAAAGCAAAAGAGCCAAAATCACCTGCAAGAAGAAGAGTGTAAATGAATCAAGATAAACGAGCAGAAGAGCAGCTAAACAACATGTGTCTCTCTCTCACACACACACACTCTCTCTCTCTCTCTCTCTCTCTCTCTCTCACACGCACGCACACACACACACACGCACGCACGCACACAGACAGACAGACAGACACACACACACACACACACACACACACACACACACAGAGACACTCACACACACACTCACACACACACACACACACACACACACACAGAGACACTCACACTCACTCTCACACTCACACACACACACACACACACACACACACACACACACACACACACACGCTCTCACACACACACACACACTGAACGGTTCCCCATCAATCCACCAGAAACAGCTCTCTCTCCTCAGTAACTACAGCATGAGAGCTCCTCCCAGTGGATCAGCGTCAGCCAATCATCAGAGAGATCTGGGATCTGCTATATTACACAGTCAGTGTTCAGAGCACACATCTAAGACAAGATCTGAGAGAGTGATTCTAGAAACCACATCTCTCCATCTCAGAGTACCAGTTACAGCACACAACATGCTTCGTAAAGAGACGTCGACGCACACATTCCCACAGCACACACACTCATGACTGATTTCACTGCATCAACTCAGTTCTCCTGCGTTTCATTATTTCAGTGCACACGTTAGCTGCTCACAACACGTCTCCGCTAAGCACTTTAGCACAGGATTACTGCTGTTAGCGCTGTTGTTTCACCTGCAGCGACTGAAATCACTCCAGAACAATCATCTGAGCTGCTGCAGAGGCACGAATCTTCATTAAGATGCATGAGGAGAGAGAGAGAGAGAGAGAGAGCAATAATACAAACACCAGCCGCCGAGCATCACGAGCAGCCGCATGAGATGAAGCCAACAAACTGATGCAAACAACTCACATTTCAACTCAAACACTCTCCACCGTGCTGCTGACCACACCAAACACGGCTTGAGATCGTAAACAAACTATGATTAGCTTGAAAGCTTTTATGCATTTATGATTCAAGACTCCAAATCTCCCGAATCAACTGATTCATAAAAAATGAATCAGACTCTCAACTGCCCAAACGAACTGATTCACTTAAATAGTTTTGATACTCTGTTATCCAAATGAATTGATTCAATACAATGATTCACTGCATTTAATTAATCACAAAACATCCACATAAATGGATTCACTAAAACAAAACAAACCAGACGCCCAACTACGCAAATGAACTGATTCACTTCCTTCAGTGGCATTCCCAATCATCAAAATGTACTAATTTACTAAAATGAATTAGATACACAATCATCCAAATGAACTGATTAACGGACACCCAATCAAACAAATTAATTAATTGACCAAAATGAATTTGACTCATTCATCTAATTCAGAACTGATCCACTAAAATCAATTAGATTTCCATTCAGTCAAATTAATTTATCCACTATAATGAATTAGACTCCAAATCATCCAAACAAACTGATTCACTGCAACGAATAGAACTACCACCCATCCAAATTAAGATTGACTAAAACACACTAAAACAGTCTGAATGAACTGATTCACCGAAACGAACTGGATTTACACTCAACCAAATGAATTGATTCACTATAATGAACTGGACTCCAAATCATCCAAACGAATTCCAGGGGATTCACATGAGACTGAAAGCAGATAACAGCTTAAATATTAAAGAGCAGGTCATATGGGTTTTTGAAAAAATATTTTTTTTGCACTTTATAAAGTAGCTATCATTAAACATGACCCTGTACTGCAAAACCAGTCATAAGCGTAAATTTTTCAAAATTAAGATTTATACATCATCTGAAAGCTGAATAAATAAGCTTCCATTGATGTGTGGTTTGTGAGGATAGCACAATATTTGGATCACTGGGAAACCGGTGAAATATGAGCAGAGTCTGCGCTGCCCACAAACACTTCCTCTATCAGTGTGTTTACATCCTGTTCAAAGATAGCACAGAAACACAACTCAAACCTGCTGTTGTGTGCGTGTCATTCACCAAGGACTGCTTCTCTAATCTCGGTTCTTCTCTAATCTAAGATCTGATAATTCACTGTGACCCTAAGAATGTGTCCATTACTGTAGACTGACGTTGTTCTAATGACTTCATTTAATAATAAAGAGTGTAGTGTAGCACACAGACTGTATAATCATTGTGAAAGTGTTCTAGTGCTAATGCAGGAGAGAAGAGTTAATTACGGCTGGAGCGTCTGTGATACAGCTGTTCTGAGTTATAATTTAAGTTAAGACAGAGCGTCTTTAGTCTGTTGTTCTTCATCAACATATTTTTTAAGCATATTTTGGTTCACAAACTGTATTGTTTCATCAGTAAGTCATGTTAGCACTCGGCTAAGGTACCCATCATTATTGCTGTGTTCACAGTTTAGCAGCTAAACTTTAGCTGTGAGCACGATTAGCATGCGTATTATAAGAGCGGATTGGAGCACTGTATTATTGTTTTATGTGAAGGTGTTTTGTCAATGCTAGCGCTGGCTAACTGGCTCAGTAACTCCTCTCTG
>NC_068377.1:11758150-11764842 GCF_023724105.1 Carassius gibelio
TCTGAAGATAAACGGAGGTCTTACTGGTTATTAATTACATAATTTTCATTTTTGGGTGAACTTACCCTTTAAAGAAAAAAAGGGTGCTGCTTTCTGCCATCTGTTTCCTTCTGCACGCACAAAAATAAACCAAAACTCTGCGTACTAGGCTACTTGTTGCACAGTTTTTCATTCATTTTCTTAATTTATTATTTAAGCAAAAATATATTTCTCATATATATATATATAGCCTAGCTTGATTAAGTTTTCACGTTGCATATGTGTGATGTGATATGAAGACCATGTGATTCCTCAGGTTCTGTTATTTGCTGCTGTTTGTGACTGTTAAATGATTTCCAGGAGACAAATGTTAGTATTTTGAAAAGGTCACAGACACTTATCCTTTGTAATTGAATTAAATTCTAATTTAAAATAATCTTGTCTCTTAACGGTTAATAATCGGTTAACGAGCGTCGGTTGGGAAAAATAACTGAAATGAACATCCCTAAAGTAAACACAAGCACAGAAGCAGCGCTCCACTCATCAGGGTGTAAACGAGTGTGTGTTTGTTAGGAAAACATCCTCTCAGATTCACACACACACACACACACACACACACACACTCAGAGTGTCCAACAGCCCTGACTATGTACCGCACGATCGATATCCATCAATACTGACCTTGAACCTCCGCTGAGCATCTGAACACACACCATCCTTCAGTCCTTCAGATGAGACACTGCTCATTAACATAGAGACATGTCTATGATCCAAACAACAGATCAATCTCCTGCTCTCACTAGCAAACACACATCAGATCTGATGCTTTACTGACAGCCGCACTGCAACTAAACCTGATCATCTGAGCTTCAGCATCATCTGAGCTTCATGTTTAATTCAGAATGATAATCACAGCTCAAACAGATCGAGCGCTGACACAAGCCCATCTCACGTGACACTGCCAGCACATCCAGACCCAGAGGGACACAAACCCAGGCCATCAGATCTTCTGAAGAGTGTTAATCACAGCAGCTGTGTGTGAGTGCGGGAGACACACCAAACACACACCGGCACGACTGCAGAGGCTGATGAAATCTCTCCAGGATCCTCACCGAGAGGCCGGCTCCTTGTGGACTTGCATCAGCAAACGCAGCAGAAACAGCGCCCAAGGACACGAGCAGCCGAAGCCAGCCTGGACCGTCAGGAAGAGCTCGGGAAATCACCTGATCTACATCACCGGACAGATCTACTCGGCTACACTCTCAGTACAAACCTAGATTTATAAATATAAGACATCAGGAGATATTATAAACAGTAGCATCATGGTATTCTGTAAACCCAGCTCTCAGAACATTCTGGCAACGTTCTGTAATAATGTTCTCAAAATATTAGCAGAAAAAAATAGCATTCATACTATCATGTTTGCAAAATGATGAATTATAAAATGAAATGTTTCCTTTTTCTTTCAAACATTTTTTTTTTGGGGGGGGGGGTGCTTTGAAAGAGTGTGTATTTGACTTGACTTGAGTTTAACTATTAAACACTTCAATCACAGGAAGAGTTAATCAAAAAATCCCTAATGTGTATGACTTTACCAAAGGAGACGTTAAGCAGAAAGTTCACGCTGCTAGTGAACTCCAGAAATGATCATAAAGCACCATAAATCAATATAAATGAACCAAACTATAAATGAATATTCTATACTGCAGCAGACATGCCACTTCAGTTCTGAACTCCTGAATCATTCTTACATCAGCGGTCTGAATCTCCTGGAACGTAACACAGAGGAGATATTCATGAGGTGCTTCAACACTTTCGTCAGCCGTGTTTGACTGTTGTCGTAAATAAAACACACACAGACGTATGAAGAGGCCGGGCGTGCAGAGGGAGTGATGGGTAGGGCTGGTTTGGACACATCACACCCTGAATGCTCAAATTCCCGCTCCGAATGCTCCAGGGAACCTTCCTGAAGACAGTCTCAGAGAATGATCATTTTTATCGCTGTCAAGCGGTTTTCTAGTCTTCGCTCTCCCCTAGGCTCCTGCTGAACGTTCACCCGGAGCCGAACGCGAGCTGACAGACTCCAGCGTGTTTAGTTAATTATGCAAGTTCAAGTAGCTGTGCACACGAAAGATGCAAGAGAACGGCACTCTGATTACACAGGCAATGACTCATTCATGTCATTCACTCAATCATGTTTCAAAAGGGGGGAATGTAGTGAAGCCGTAGGAGAAGGACCTTTGAGTGATCAGACCTTAAAAAGTAGTACTGTATGAGGAACATTTTAATCCTCAGTGCTTCCACACATGTTAAAGGTTATTCATGGATGCCACTAAAGAAAGTTTATTTTTAGTACATGAGGTGAGAAAGAACAGAGGAGAAACAAATATAGAGACCCAATGGAGGACATCTCAGATGAGACATGACAAGCGCTCATTCCAGTGTTGTTGTGAGGAGTCTCCAATCACATCACACATTAGCATTAAACTGCACTGGAACTGACAGAGTCTCTACAGTGAAGCTTCTACATCGGTTCAACAGCTCAAGCCCAATGTACATTGAGCTCACAGAAGCTGTTTTCATGGTTGCTGACCCTGTTCCCGGAGATCCCTCAACACCGCACACTTTGATACAGAACCCAGACTCCAGAAACAGGGTGGGAACCACTGCTGAAGATCCCAGCGCTCACAACCCCAAGGTCATGGGTTCCCGGGAATGCATGAATCGAAAAACACTGGAATGTAATAACAGTTGCTTTAGATAAAAGCATCTACTAAAAGCATAAATTTAAATGTTCAGGAAGTTACTAATAATTTAAAGCACATTAATTCAAATAATTTAAGCTTTTACTGAGCCAAAACTGAACCATGAGAAAAGCATCTACTCCACAATAACACCTGGCACCTACCGTGGCTTCCCCTCGTCAGGAAGGGCATCCGGTTGATGGCGATGGGCACGGTGCCGTGTTTGTTGTGGAAGTGGTGAACGTGATGCGTCGTGCTCAGACTTGACGATACTCTGGCCGAGACCGCGGGGCCCGGGAAGGTGAGCAACGCCAGGGACAGAACCAGCCGCCATAACCCGGACACGCTGGTCCAGAAGACCCGGGGCGGAGCGACAGCTGGGGCTCGTGGGTAAAGCACTAATCCACTGGACAGAAGCAAAGCCCTGAGGGCAGAAGAGAAAGGGGGAGGGGCCTCCATGCCACGCCTCCTCACGTGACAAAAACAGGAAGACATTTCAGACCGAGCCGGTATCCATGGTTTCTAGATTCCTGCAGCTGGGAAAAATGCCTCAATCATGTAGAATCAAAAAGATCTTCGTTGTTTAGGATCATCAAAACTGCCAACCAAAAAAAAAATGTAAAAAGACAAATCCAATTCCCACAAGGCAATCCAATGGTCAGGACAACTACCCTTAAAAAACTGCAATAATAATCAGCCAAAACTACCAGGATAAGCTAACTAATATACTATAAACTATAACACTTTAAACCTCTGGTCAGATCTACATTGAATCTCAAAACCTAAGAAAAACCTCAACCAATCTAGAATCCTCCCAAATCTGGTGAGTTGATCCTCAAGTTTGCCAAGAGGTTATCCATCTAAAGTCCAGAACACTAGTGCCGAGACAGACGCCATCCTGGAAAACTCCAACAGACGGAGGAATTGGGAATTAAAAACCAAACGAACAGAATAAAAACAGAGAATGAGCTTCCCAAGGGACGGGAGGAGAAACGAGACGCTGGTCCAGTCGACAGATTCTTCTAAACCTCCAGAGACACAAGACGTGAGCTGAAGTGAGGGACGAACCAAAATAAATCAAGCAGGAGGGACTCCAGCCTCCGAGACGGCACTCGGGACGGAAAGAGGAAAACAACGATCCGGCCGTCTCTTCTCAGCTTCATCACCGAACCCAGCCACTCCTCTTCCCTACGATCCCCGTCTGTTTCCGCAGGTCTGATTAACTTTATCTCCCTGTCTGGGTAAATCTGTTCTCTCCATTCCTGCTCAGTCCCGGTGTTATGCAGCGGAGAGAGAAGGTCTCTCGCTAATGAAACGGTCTCTGCAGCATCACGGGCTCCATCCTCTCTCTGATCTATCGGTTAGAGACGGCAGTGACGCGGAGAGAGAGAGAGAGAGAGAGAGAGAGAGCTGTGGCAGTGCTGAAGCTGAGGAGATGCTCCGCTCGTGTGAAAGCACAGCCTGAGACTGAGAGAGAACGAGCGAGACACAGCCGCAGACGAACAGAGAGAGAGAGAGAGAGAGAGAGAGAGATGGAGGAGGTGGGAGGGAGAGAGCCAGTGAGTGAGGGAGGGAGAGAGAGAGAGAGAGAGAGAGATGGAGGAGGTGGGGGGGAGAGCGAGCGAGCGAGCGAGCGAGGGAGGGAGAGAGAGAGAGAGAGAGAGAGAGAGAGAGAGATGGAGGAGGTGGGAGGGAGAGAGCGAGCGAGTGAGGGAGGGAGAGATGAGGGACAAAAACTAAACCCCTGTTCTTCAGCAATGCTCTCTGTAAATATTTACCCTGTATTCACTATTTTTTTTTATGTGATTATATATGTACAATATTGACATGAATAGTTTTTTATTATTATTATTATTATTATTATTATTATTATTATTATTATTTATTATTATTATTTTTATCTACATATCTGTACATCTATATATCTGTATAACTTGTTCACTGTTTATTGCTTTGGCAACATTGTGCTGTTTCACAGTCATGCCAATAAAGCTCATTTGAATTGAATTGAATTGAATTGAATTGATGGAGGAGGTGGGAGGGAGGGAGCGAGCGAGTGAGGGAGAGAGAGAGAGAGAGAGATGGAGGAGGTGGCAGGGAGAGAGAGAGAGAGAGAGAGAGAGATGGAGGAGGTGGCAGGGAGAGAGAGAGAGAGAGAGAGAGAGAGAGAGATGGAGGAGGTGGGGGGGGGGAGCGAGCGAGCGAGGGAGGGAGAGAGAGAGAGATTGAGAGAGAGAGATGGAGGAGGTGGGAGGGAGAGAGCGAGCGAGCGAGGGAGGGGGCGCTCAGGGAAACACACGCTGGTTACTGGTTTCTACACTCAATGACTAATTTATTCCCAGTGAAACCTAGTGAACCGCTGTTTCACACACGTTTATCTCTGAACACTCTCGTAATCTCACGTGTGTTTCTCACAAACTCAAGCGCTTCTCATCAGATGATCTGACCACAGACCACTGGCCCTGATCTAGCTTCTTCACATGAAGATTTTTAGAACTTGACACCAAAACTAAAAACTTAGGAGTATTCTAGAACAGCTGAATGCCATTTTAACAATTTCATGCCAAATACAGAAATGTAGATAGACAGAAAAATTATAAAGATTATGGGACTTAACTAAAATGGAAACTAAAAACATAAAAATACACTTGAATATAAAATGTGGTATTTAAAAAACTATATAAACATTCTTTAAAAACAACAACAAAACGACTAAAACTTTAACATTAAAAAAATAAACAGAAATTGCAGTAGTATCTCAGTGATACTAAAATAACAGTGATGCAACAATACTTTATCTAGCCAGGAACACCTAAGTTATCCCAAAACTATCTACGAACAGACCTACTCATGACTAAGAATCAGTTTGATTCAGTGAATCTTTAGAATCCCTCACTCATTTAAAGCAGCCTGGTTACTGGTCATGATCTGAAGATCATAGAAGATTGTGTGATTCAGTTTGGAAACGATAGCTCTCTAATCGTGAGATCAACAGAAGCAGCGAGAGGAGAAGCTGTGATTCACCACGACACAGATGCGGAGTGAGACGACAGATGATGAAGATCTCTGGACGGAGGGATCGGTCTGACCAGGACTGAAATATCTGACACAACTCCTGAGGGAGAAGAGTGTGGTCTGATGTGTCTTCTGACCGATGGGAGCATCAAAGAGAACTCAGCGAGACGATGGCTGAAGATCAATCAAAAACCATCAAAGCTCAGCGTTTGGCTGGTTATCATGGGTCAGTTAACCCATGCTGGCTGACCATACCAACTCCATCTGACTCTCAGACTGATATATTCACTCACAGCAGATACAGAGACCTCTCATGATGAACATGGTTCACCTGCTAAAAGAACAGACCAGCGCGAGGAAACCTTCAGTTCTGACACAACATTACCTTTAAGAAGCTGCCGCTGTGGAACAACAGCTAGTTAGTGAGTGAGTGAGTTAGATAGTTCATCTTAACCTGCCAATACCGGACACTATTCTCTGTTTTCATGGGTGCACAAGAACTAACACAGTTTTTCATTAGGAAAAAAAAAAACGAATTACATGGTTAATTTATGAAATGAATGCATGGAGCTGCTCAGCTAAGAATAAACATAAGAGGTGTAAATATGAAGCGGCACACTGAGCTGTAAAGATCCGTCATGATACGAGCGTGTAGGAGGAGCAGGAGTGGGTTCATTATACACTTCTGATGCAAATGAATCCCACTTCCATCTGAAAGTGATTCCACATGACACCACACTGATGCCACAGACACACTGATGACGAGCGGACCCTCACGCACGGAGCTCTTCTGTGTGTGCAGTTTGCCCAGAGCTTTGAAGTGTGTCTGAGGAACAGATTTTGGTTGCACGAGTGGTATATAATCTTCACCGGATGAGGTCTGGACCTGCTGCTGGTCACTCACCTGGTCACACACGGTCGCTGGGAGCTAAAGCGATTACACACACCTGATCT
>NC_068377.1:11765342-11862864 GCF_023724105.1 Carassius gibelio
AGACGTTATGATCTGTCGGTGGGAAATAAAGGTTAGCTTTAGACTTCAAAATGCCAGCTGTTCAATTCCAGTTCTAGTGACATGCAAAACCCCATTTTGTGGCACGCTAAACAACTATTTCAAATGTTGTCCGATGGGCTAAGGGCTCTTCACACCAAGGATGATATCTATAACCACAAATATAACTATAGAGCTTTAATCTAAATAATTTAATCTATAAGAAGAGGGAAGTCCACACCACAGCTATATAACATGATAATGACACAGATTAACAATATCACTTTAAGAACTTTTTTTTTTTTTTTCAGATGATGACCAATAAATACATTGACAGCCAATCAGAATCCATCCAACTTTAAAAAGCTTGAGCATTTAAAGTGCCAAATAAACAACATTATCACTGGTTGGTGTGGAGGTTAATGTAGTTATCGTTATTAGTTTGAACGGACCTTTAAACTCTGTGGTTTCGAGTTGATTTAAGTGTTGTATGACATGAACAGATTCACTGCCTTTGAGGACAGTCTAACTGTTTCTCACCTTGTATTTTTTGACATTTCCCAGATTTTTTGGAATGCCATTGTACTTTTCTACAGGTATATACAGAGTAGGATTTTTTTTCACAAATTTACATACACAAAACCTTTTTTTTTATTTATCATTCTGTATACGTTTTATACATTACTGGTGCAAAATTGTTCATTGTCAAAGCTTGGATGATTTGTGTGCAATGCATTGCAGCTCCACAGAGGCACATTGGTCTGTTACGGTTCACTTTCACCACTAAGATGTCACTACAGTAACCATGAACTTTCAAAGACTATCTGTAGCTCAAGGCATCTTCTTGTGGAGCAACACTAAGTGAAGAGATGCTTCGGAGGTCACGGACAGAAAAAGCTGTCGCCTGCTGCTGGGTGAGAACTGTACAATCAAAGGAGGAGGTTTTAAAAGGACAGCTCATCCTCTTTTATGTTCCACTGAAGAAGGACATACAGACATACAGATTTAGAAAAACATGAGGATGAGCTAACTGACAATTTATTATTTTGGATGAACTAAGCCTTGAAGGAATGAGTGAAAAATAGTGTTGGCTCTAAGGATTTTCCTCATTTGACCTTTTCTCTGTCATGTGCTCTTCCAAGTTGTCCTGAAACAGTTTGTAAGTATTTTGTGTACTTCTTTATATATGAAAAATAATAAAATGAATATGGTACACTGCTGTGGTCTCCATTCTACGAATCGAGGATAAAATAGAATTTTAAGAATCTACAGTGTGTATATGACTGAAAATCACAATATATGCTTTTGACTAGGAAGAGGGAATCAAAATGAGCAGCGTTCATACCAAACCACAGGCTTTTAGCAGAAAAGAATGTCCGCTGAGCTATTTCCAGTCACAAACAAAAGCCTATACACACACAAATTGCAAACACATTTAAATAAGTGTGATGGGCACACACAAAAACCTGATGTTTTTTTGTACAGAGCTAAATGAGAGATATAAAAGGGAATTTTATATTAAAGGGACTTAATGACATGTTTGCTGTGCCAGTGCCCTGGTAAGAAAGTTTGGTTGACTTGCATTCTTTCTCTGCACCGCAGTGTAACAACAGGCCAATAAAAAGAGAAAAAGATCTACAGTATATAACCACAAAGAAAACTGAACATTTCTTACACTAGTTGTGTATATGGTTTTTCATTCCATTTTTATCTCTCTGATATTACAGCAGTTGCATCTGAGACACATAACTCTTCCCCACCTTTCCCTCTTTCAATCCTCCTCCTCTCGTCCTCCACGCCCTTAAACTCGCCCCTGTCCTCCGTTCCCTCTCTGACTCGTTCTCTGTGCCTCTTTGAGAAGAAGGATGTGGGGTGATTTGTGCATGTGGCACTTGGGGCTTCTGATTTTGGGGTTCAGATGGGTGCAAGGACAAAGCCAGACCAACTTCACAAGGTAAGCTTCTTTCTGTGCGTGCACTCAATGGCACATTTGTGTGTGTGTGTGTGTGTGTGTGTGTGTGAATGCAACCATTTAGCAGGAGATGTTAATATGTACAATTTTCATAAAGTATCAGGATTAATGCTGGAACCAAAACATAAATATAGATCGAGGAAATGTTACAATGTTTCTCTTCAACCCTCAATTAGACAGAAAATACTAAATGTCCTGTAAAGCGTTGGTCAGATTTAATTATTGTATTTTTCAAGTCAAGATAAGTTCAGTTCAGGTACATATTATTATTATTAGCTGACCTCATACACACACTTATTAAGAACTTTAGATGAAACATTTAGTCTTTGTTATACAGTTATACACAATCTTGCAAGATGGTCCATTTTCACAATGTAATGCAAATCTCTGCTTCAGTTTTTTTCTAAAATGAAGTGGATTTTTTTTTTTACTGATCAGAAACATGAATTTGTGTTAGGGTGCTTGTTATTAATAAAAATATATTTTTGTTATTATTGTTGTCACTGCTGCTGTTGTTATAGTGATTCGTTTTTAAGGAATTATATTTAGTTTAGTGATCAGAGTGTGCAATTACTTGGTAACCATTGAATCAAAATGTAAATTATTATACTTTTACAGGGAACTGGTGAGACGAATTCCTGGAATGTTATGTAAATCACAGTCGCACCTTCACACAGCTCCTCATATGATATGATTTTATCTAACACAAGAAGTAATCTTAACATCCTGATTCTGGGCCATTTCAAGCATAGGCTTGTTTTACAGTATCAACAAAATTTCCCAGTTGTCTTGTTGTAAAATCTTTATCACTCTGTATAGTTCAGCTCAGACTGTACAGTGTTTATGACATGCCACAAAAAACACCACATTTGTTTCTTAGTCTTAATAATCGTTAAATTCTTTCATGGTTTTGTAATCAGCCAATTAAATCAGCACCTGATTAATTAAGCGATATCTTTGATCAGAGCTGAAAAACCAGCTCATGTGTGACACGTCTGAATGCTGCTTTTGTGTCTGAAGGCTTTATCTAAATATGTATGTATTTGTTCAGCTCCACCTTTGTTTTCTGATCATCACTCCATTCATTCCTGATTCTGAAAATGGTCACCTATGTTAGTTTTTGTTTTTGTCAGCTTATGCATGAGACCGGATAGATTTGCTGACAGTCTGACTCATAAGGCAAACCATTCAAAAAATCGATGTCTAAATGAGTTCGGTGGTTCTCTCTGTAACCTCACACTTGAGCAAGGCTGTTCAGCTGGCTGTGGTTTGGGTTTATTTCCTACAAATATGACAGAACTAGCAGTGTTAGAATATTGCAGGTACTATACATATGGGAACAGGATCCAAAAACAACCCATTAAAGAAAGTAAATAAAGGATGAACACATCATATAAAGTATTTTTATAAGTAGTGACGTTTGTGACTGGTACTACTGAATTTAAAATGGGTTACATGTTTGTTTATGCATTTTTTAGTTCAAAAACTAAATGAGATGTTTGAGATTTATTGCAGTTTATTGGCTTATCATTTACACTACCATTTCAATGTTTTAGCTCTTTTATGATACTTTAAAGGAACAGTCCACCTTTTTTGGTAATAGGCTAATTCTCCAACTCCCCCAGAGTTAATGGATTGAGTTTTATAATTTTCTTATCCATTCAGCCAATCTCCGGATCTGGGGATAGCACTTTTAGCATAGCTTAGCATACACAATTGAACCCTATTAGACCAGTAGCATCGCGTTCAAAAATGTCAATATTTTTCCTTTTTAAAACTTGACTCTTCTGGTGTACTAAGACCAGCAGAAATATATCAGCAATATCACGCAGTCCCTGAAAATAGTTCCCAGCAACTCTGCTATTGCTGCAACTACACAAACTAGCTGGGGACTATTTTCAGGCACTGCATGATATCACTGCGCCTGCTGAGGCCATGTTACGGCAGCACAGCTCCTTGATTATTACGCCGGAATAGAAGTATAGTTCCTAATCATATCGGCCTAGAAAATCGCAACTTTTCATTTTCCGCTGGTCTTAGTACACGATATAACTACAGAAGAGACAAGTTTTAAATAGGAAAAATATCTTTTAACTGTTTGGTCATTTTAGAATGCAATGCTGCTGGTCTAATAGGATTCAGGGATGCATGCTAAGCTATGCTAAAAGTGCTATCGCCAGACCCGGAGATCGGCTGAATGGATTCGAAAACAGTAAAACTAAATATTTGGGTGAGTTGGAGAATGAGCCTATTTCCAAAAAAAAAAAAAAAAAAAAAAAGTGGAGTGTTCCTTTAAGAAATTGTTATTTAACTTTTATTCTGCAACACTCTAGAAAAATGCTGGTTTATTTCAACAAAGTTGGGCTGAAAAAACCCATCATTTTTAATTAAAAGTTACAGCAAAGATATTTATAATGCTACAAAACATTTTTTATTTAGAAATGCTGTAATTTTGAACAATCCACCAAAGAATCCTAAAATATAATTCAAATGGTTTTTACAAAAATATTAAGTAGCACAACCTTTTTAACTATTTATAATAAGAAATATAAAAATGATTCAAATTGTACAAATTTCTGAAGGGTCACATGACACTCAAGACCAGAAAAAAAACGTTAGTGAAAATGTTGCTTTGCCATCACAGAAATAAATTACATTTTATAATATATCTACATACAAAATCGTCATTTTAAATAGTTATATTTCATAATATTACAGTAGTTAATGTGTCTTTGATCAAATAAATTCAGCTTTGTCAAGCATGAAATACTTATTTTATAAAATGCAAGATATAATATAAAAATATTTATTATTATTATTATTATTATTATTATTATTAAATGTAATCAAGCCATTACTGCAATAAACATTTATCATTCTCATTTATTCCTCCCAATTCCTCCTCCATGCTCTCCAGGCCTGTATTCCTGTGTGGTGGTCATTTGGTGACAGACTCAGGGTTTGTGGCCAGTGAGGGTTTCCCCTCTCATTATAAACCAAACTCCAAATGCACCTGGTACATCACAGTAAGTCCAGCACCTTCAGATTCTTTTGCTTCTCATTGTTTCAAACCTTGCATTTTCACCCCGTCTCCTCTCCCATCAGGTTCCAGAAGGTCATGTTGTGATGCTCCAGTTCAGGATCTTTGATCTAGAGGCGGATCCCACCTGCCGCTACGACTACGTGGATGTCTATAATGGACACTCGTACACAGTGCAGAAACTGGGCCGCTTCTGTGGGACGTTCCGACCCGGAGCCCTCATCTCCACCTCCAACACCATGATGCTGGAGATGGCGTCTGATGGCAGCACTGGGGGAAGAGGATTTCTGGCTTATTTTAGTGGCGGGAAACCACATGTCGATGGTGGGATGACTATAGTTACAGTAATACAATCCAAATCTAGTTTGTAGTGCTTGCCTTAATGTTAGTTGCTTTTTTGTACTGCAAATATTTTCATGTCAGAAAATGGTTGAAGGAACTGTTATGTGTGTGTGTGTGTATATATATAATTGAATTCATCCTTGCTGAATAAAAGCATGATTTATTTAATTATTATTATTTTTATCTTACTGACCCCACAAATTTTGCAAAGTAGTGTAGTACTGTTTTATTCCCCCAGTAAATATCTATCTTTCTAATTCTCTTCCCTCTAGAGAATCAGTTCTGTGGTGGCAGACTGACGAAGCCTCAAGGTTCAGTGAAGACACCGAACTGGCCAGAATCTGATTACCCAGCAGGCATCAGCTGCTCTTGGCACATATCTGTGGAGCCCAACATGGTCAGCCTGCAAAGATCAATTCACAGCTCTTTTTCTCTTGCATTTGTCCACTCTCAATCTGTTAAGGCGAGACACTGCAGGCAAAAACAATGTTTTTTCAAGCACCTGTCAATTTTGAGATTTTGGGCTTTTTGGTTTTTCATAAAGTGCTTTTTCAAACTAGTGGAAGGAAAACATCCAAAAGACACTGTTAAGTGTTTCTTTTATAGCACTTTATCTGTTTGTGTCAATAGATTTCAATTACAATACATATTTTTAAAGGCCGTTTTCTCAAAATGAGTTTTTTCTTCAACACTGAGCCATAAATCTCAACTTCAGTAGCACATACACACACCAAACTTGACATTTTTATTCCTGTCTGTATTCTGAAGATTTTTACAGAGGGATTTGTTCATATATATTGTCCTTGATTATATACAACATTTTATTCCCCCCAAAATTGTGAAAATATATTGTTTTCTGGCTGTTCAAAGTATTTTCTGAATTATGGAGTGACAAAAAAAGATAACCAGAATTCCCTCTGTAAAAACATTTGACTCTAATATGTCAAAAAAATTAAACAAAAAATTTGAAACTGACTTCATCTAGTGTTCAGATTTTTGTACTAGAAATGTATGCAAATTAGCACATATTTCATTAAAGAATGCCTCATTTGCATATTTAAACATAACATTTTTGAAAACTTGTAATACAAAAAATGTTTGCAATAATCAATGTAATCAATCAACTGGGTAAGTAAGGTGATAACTATTAGACATTTTTTTTTCCCTATTCACCTGCAGTGTCTCGCCTTAAGTTATTAGCAACCAAGTCGTCCGATAACTAATTATATTAAGGTTTGCTTGAGACGTGCTGCTATGGCATTTTGTGTATGTGGATGAATTTAAACTCTAGTGTGTGTTTATGATGACAGCATAAACAGTACATGGGAGAGTATATGAAAGACCTCATTCAGAGAAAGTGCGTAAGGTGGGACATGGAAAGAGAGAGAGTGAGAGAGCGGCATGAAAAGTGCATGAAAGAACCTTTATACCTGTTTCAGAAAATGTGCTTTTTACTTACATAACTACATATCAAAGTGTGTATATGTGTGTTTGTGTGCATCTGCACATGCCCAGGTGATTGAGGTTAAGTTTGAGAAGCTGGACTTGGAATTAGACACATACTGTCGTTATGACTACGTGGCCCTGTTCAACGGGGGCGAGACCGACGACTCTCGACGGATTGGCAGATTCTGCGGAGACATGGTTCCAGAGTGAGTGCAAACACAATGCACCAGATATCATTCCAAACTATTCCAAACATTATACTAAGGACAAGGGATTTTGTCATGTATCTACACAAGAAAATGTGACTTCTGCAAGGTCAGTCGTCCTAAGGAAAGCTTAGTGAAAGAAAATGCTTCCCAATTCAGAAATACTTTCTCTTTGCAGTTATACATTAAAAAATATGACTTTTGAAGGTCCATGAAGCCCTTTAATCTAGTGCTTAATAACACTTAAATAGGGCCTCAGATCACACCTAATGGACATTTTCACACACACACTGAGTCATGGTTAACTGCTAATAGCACATTAGAAACTGTTGCTTTGCCTGATGCTGCATCCATTCCACTAGGTGTCAGTATAAGTCTAAGACAGCTGTTTTAACATTAAAAGGGGCTTTTTCAATAACCAACTAGTTGATTCTTAGGAATTAATGTGTAGCTGTGCTTGTTTCAGATAAACCTAGTCCTTTGTAGGTCCCATTCAGAGTCGGGATACAACAGCCAAATACAGAAACACCTTTAAGACTGTTGTTGTAATATAAATGATGTCCAATAGAGGGATGATGCAGGGATATAGGCCCTTAGCTAGCATCTCCCTTGTTACCTTGACAGAAAGCCAACAGGATTTTTCTACTGGCTTTTGGATTATTGCAGAAAATGAGCTCTTTCACCAAAAGGTTTATTGTTTTTACACATTTTGTTCATCAAGAGAAGGGGATAAACAAAGTATGCCATGGTTGTACAACTTTGATGCCACCACCAATGAGCTTCTGGCAAAATCATTGATTATTTATTTAAAATCTACAGTTTGGAAAGTTTGAGTCACCAACAGTCTGAAGTCCCATTTAGTCAAAATTATCATTGTAAAAATGTTCTTTATATCTCTGTCAGTGCGGTTGTGACCAATGGAAACGAGCTTCTGGTGCACTTTGTATCAGATCTGAGTGTGACAGCTGCAGGCTTTATGGCTCACTACCGGAGTGTTCCCCGCGGCTCCCGCACAGCCACTGCTACCCTGGACACAGTACACGGGCCAAGAGTCAACACTTCACCTTCTAAACCCACAGTTCCATCAGCAAGACCCAAGCCTACACCATCCAGACCAACTCCCAAGCCAAGATCAAAACCTACACCCAAGCCCAAAACTGTCAGTCCTAACCCCCCAACAAGATCTGGTGCAAGAATCACACCAAAACCTGCTGTAAAAGTGCCGACAAAGAGGCCTACACCTAAACCCACAGTTAGACCTCAACCGAAACCAACAAGAACTACAGCAAAGCCAAAAGTAAAGCCTGGTGTCAAACCAACAACAAAGCCAAAGACCAGTCCCATCTCAAAACCTGGGAACAAAACTACAACAAAAGCAGGTACAAATGCTTATGTGTATGACCGTGCAATATCTAGTATTTCTCTTTGTGTTTTAGACTAAGTTTATGATTTCATCTGTTTCTTCCAAACCTCAGTGAGCAACCGACAGTGTTCTCTACCATGCAAGAGAATAGGCACACTCGTGACCCGCTTCTGCCCCAGTCAATTTGGTAAGATGCTTCGCTTATCATCTCTCTCATCCTGCTATTCATGTCTACTTTATTCTCCCCTAATTGCATGTCACAGCCATGGGCCCCTGGGGCATTTCTATAGACTCGATTTTGAAGCTTTTAGTGCAGACAGCTGTTCGCACAGTAATGATGTTATAATAATGGATCTTAGAACAGCTATCTATTGCAGCTGTCAGACCTCAAAACTCTAATAATAATAATAATAATATGTTATTATTTATTATTATTAATTACCTGAATAACTATTACATTATTAAAGCAATGAAACATGAAATATTTCATTATTAAATATTAAGCGCTATGGTAACACTTTATAATAACTTCCATTTATAAATCATTACCAAACTTTATATAATGCTTAACAGATCATTAGTTAATATATATATGAAATATGTGATAATGTTATTTTTAATTTTTACTAATGAACTTACTAAACATTACCTAATGATTATGTTATCTAATGTAAACTGAAATGCTTACTCTTTCAGTTCAGATGATCTTGATTTGTTGGTCTTTGTTTGTTGTGTAGACCTCTATGTATTTACAGATCTTAACAAATAATCTATTAATTATTTGTTCATGTTTTTGCAATATTTGCCAAAGGTTATTATTGTTTACTAATCATTAGTCATCACGATGGCAAAAAGTGTCCCGAAAGAGCTTAATTCACCCTATCTTTACACATCTTTACATTTATTAATCATATGTTCATGGTTTTGCAGTAGCCAATCTAAAGTTGAAACTATTCATCATTTGTAAATGTTTGTAAATGATTACTAATCATTAAGTATCTTTATGGGCACTGGACTTTTGGCTTCTGTAACAAGGTTTGTGTAAACGGTTCTTGGTTGAGTTTAAGCTAAATGCTTGCTAAAGACATAATAGTTAGTAGTTTTGATGTAAAAAAAAATGCAACACTAACATAAGCATACTACTCTTCAGTATATCATGAATCAGAATATTCCTTAAATCATAAATAAACAGGGGATAGCAGCAAAAGTGTTAAGCTTTTAGTCGTTTTATAACATCTGTTAAAATCTTTTGCAAGTGCTTGATCACTTGCAATTGAAAGTTTCATATTATAAGCATTTTAACTTACATTAAATAATGATTTGTTTGAACATTATATAATGTTTAGTAAATTTACAAGCCAACATTAACAAGAACATTATCTCATGTTTCTAACTCTTTGAATACATATTAACTAATGATCCATTATATAATGTTTGTTAATGACTTACAAATGAAAGTTATTCCTTACCTTATTGTAGTTAATATTATTAATCACTACATATTTAATGTTTCTAATTATTTATTAATATGATATATTTTTTTGTTCATTAATTTTTTATTGGAATCTGTTTTAGATTGCACATCAGAAGCATGCAATCATCTGTTCTCTCAAATGATCTTCCTTTGTTTCTCTCACAGTATTGACCGGTAAAGTGACATCACTCACCCCTGGATCTCAAGGAAGTGCTGAAGCTGAGGTGTCCATTATTAAGGTCTATAAGGCAGGTAGACTTCAATTCAGAAAGAGAGGGCCCACCAGGTCTGCCACACTTACCGTAACATGCATGAAGTGTCCAGCACTGCGTAAAGGTGAAAGAAACACACACAAAACCAGTTCAACCACAAGCAATCTTGCATGACTTGTCTTCTATCACTGTTTAAGAATATCTCACTGGTTCATATTTTTGATCATTTCACTGACCTTTTGTTTTTGATAGTTTAATAATCAATGTGAATTTACTTCTTAGGAGTGAACTATGTGCTGATGGGCCAGGTGAATGGCGAAGGTGTTGGCATTCTGACACCATCCAGCTTTGCTCTTCAGTATAAGTCAGTGCATGACAAAGAACTGGCCAGCCTCGCAAAGAAAACATGTTGACCTCACAAGCTCACTGACCAATCACAATGGAGGAAACAAGCTGAATCCCACCTACTCTGATCTACCTTAATCATAACCTTGTCAGGCAGGGAAAGTTTAAGTCAAATAAACTAAATCCTTAATTATGAATTGCATCTTTATATACAACTAGAGGAACAATATATGAGCAAACAGTAAATATTCTAATACTAAGAGAACAGAAGATTCAGAAAGCTGTGGTATGTTATGCATCACGCCAGAACCTTTCAGACATATTCAGGGTATAAAGTACAGGGTGATTTGCCATTTTATGTTTATTGTGCATCATTAGGTCTGTTTAATGCATTATATAAACATTTTGATATGGCACAATGTATTCATTATAAATTATAAAGCTCATTTTATTAAAGATGGATGACGTGTGAATTATGAATTTATCAACCTTTAACTTTTAATCAGAAATCAGTACTGAAAAACTATACAAAACATTTTTGTTTTAAGTATTTGATGAGTGTATATCTCTATGATAATACTATCCCATAACTGCTAGTCATATCTAGAAGTTTGGGGTCATATATTAATGTTTCTAAAAGAAGTCTCTTACTCTCACTAGGGCTGCATTTATTTGATTAAAAATACTGAAATAAAAACATATAATTTAAATTTTTTTATATTTAATAATTTATTCCTGTAATGGCAAAGCTATACTCAGTCTTCAGCATCACACAAACCTTCAGAAATCATTCCAAAATGCTGATTTGGTCCTCAAGAAATATTTATTATTAAGTGTTGAAAATGTTGTGCTGCTTAATTTTTTTTGTGAAAACCATGATAGATTCTTTGATGAATAGAAAGTTAAAAAAAAGTGTCACTTTTGATCAATTTAATACATCGTTGCTGAATAAAACTATTAATTTCTTGGGTACGTACACTCTCTGTAACGAGCACTCATGTCAGGACGTGTACTGTATGTTTTGACAACAGGGGGCAAAGAGCCACAGAGGATTTCCTCCTTGAACAAAGTGTTCCATGTCAATAGAAAACGAACAGCTGTGTTTCTCCATCAAGAGGACACTTCTATAATGAGGTGTAGTGTTTAATGTCTGCAGTGTACAGGAAAAGAGTCACAAAAAAATTTGGCTGATGGAAAATTTCTCCCTTTATTTCATTTTTTGCTTTTCACATTGAAGGTGTCTGTCCTACACTACTGGCTATGTGAATATCTGTGTTTCACTTTTTAAAGCATGTAGATGGCCAGCAGACATACAGACATAGCGAGAGAAGGGGCGGGCTGTTTTGTGACATAAAACATCGCAGCTGCTCCTGTTTCTTAGCATTAGTCAATCACTCTCTCTCTCTCTCACACACACACATACACACACCGATATATAAATGAATATATAGGCGAATTCACACCGGCAGACATGGAAATGTGAACATGACATTCTTCTCTCAAAGGATTTCTCAGCTTAACATTTAACTCAAAGCACTTATTTTTGTGATTTTAACACGTATCTTACACACAAAATAATATATTTTTAAAACCACACACATGTACATATTCTTTTAGAAAAGAAACAGACAGACCTGATTATACCATTTAAATTTATTGATCCCTAGTTTTCATCTTTTGACACAGATTGAAATAGAAGCAGTACAATAACTCTTACATATTCATATCCTCTAAATTGAAGTATTCTACTTTCACGTTCAAGCCTATATCTTAATAAATAAGATATATCAGCATGTTCTACTTAAGTAAACTATGATGATAAACTCAGTGTGCCTCCAGCATAGTTTCTGTCTTCTCCCCTGAGAACTACAAACTCTTCTAGAACTAGAATTTCTAATCAACCGGTTTTAAACCAATTTTTGAATATTCATATTTTGGTGTTTTCTCCAAAGCAAATATGATACAGGTTAAGTCTCTTGTACATTTGATCTGTAGAGTATAACTATATCTAAATACAGAAGTGAGGTGTTAGCATAAGCCGAGCACAAAGTTGGCAGACTTGCATGATGGCAAACAAAAGTCACGAACAGCCCAACAATGCTCTGTCAAAATTGCTGAAACCTTTGGACTTTGTAGATAACCCACCTCAATATATTAAAACAGGAAAAAAATGTACATTGGGTCCCAGTCAAGATCACAGTCCAGCGCAGACACATTAAGTCATTTATGTGCAAATCATATATTCTGTCTAGATTTTAATACTACACTTGTGCAACACAGTGTAATAAATTATTTATCTCATTATACGATACAATAGTATTAAGTATGAGGCTTTCAAAACTCAAGTTATTAATGAATAACGAATGGATCCCTGTGAATGATGAAATACATAAAAGACTAAATTAAAAAAAATATATATATAATATGTCCTCACAGCTATTGCAACTATTAGGCCTGCCTGACTCTTGAAATTGGAGGACAGAACAACAGAGACATAACATTTTTTTTTGACAGTCACAACATCTGATTCATCAATGACACCAGTTTGTAATTCACAGCAACAGAAAGACATGTTTACACATACATTCACATATATTGTTAAACCACACCAATCTCTCAGACTAAACAACCTGTCTAATTGTCAACAGGTGTTTCATTAAAGCACTTTTCACACTCTCTTAAAAGAGCACCACTTACTGAAATTATCTGATTCTGATTGGATGAAGGAACATTTAACTACCCAGCAAAAAGACCAGTGACAACTCAAGGCTGTATGCAGTACAACAAAGCTGAATACAGCCAACAAGTAACACTTTCTAGAAGTTATTTATAACTATGATATAGGCTACCACAGACATTTTTGAGTAATGCATGATTACAGTTAACCTGTTTTTTTTTTTTTTTTCAAAAATGGCCTTTACATGTAAAAACAGTACTTGCTGATATGTTTTTCAAACAATAGTGCCTTTCGCACTGCTTTAGTTCCAGAGCTAAATGTACAAAGCTGAAGTACTGGGACGATTTTGCGCAAACTACTTCCCAGCACCAATTAAAGGGTTGCATTCGCATCAACAGTGTGTTCTAGGAAGTGACGTAAGCTGGTTGACAGCGACATAATTTTTGGGCTGCGATCTACAACGAAAGCAAAGAAGAACAACATTAATAACAGGAGGATGGAGGACGCTGTGATCGGAGCTGTGTTTTTGTTGTGTCTCGCGAGTTTCACAATAAAGGATATGGAATGTCGACGTATAGCTACATTAAGCGATTGAAAGAATGGAAAGGAGGATTAAGAATCTCCAACTAGAACTGGAAGTTCTACCTTTGCTACAAGTACCTGCACTTCAGTATCAGTTCTTCTAACGCTGTTCTCCATACTTGCAAAATAAGCTGGCATATCAACGTCTACTTAGTGTGAAAACGCCAAAAATTGGGTAGTTCCACAATTAGTTCTGGTACTATGAAAAGATTCACGTGGTGCAAAAGGCCCTTATGATATGGCTTCGTCTTCGCAAAGGCCTTCAAATGTCAAGTCATAGAGAAGCGTTTACAATCAATAACAATGCATAGTTACAGTAGCTTAAAATATAGAATTTTAACTGAAATCTATGGTTACCACCTAATGCTGCCACACACGTTAAGGTCTATAATCGACAGTAATGACAGTATAGAGTGAAATATAATGTTTATTAGAAACTGTGAAGGGGTGTAGTTTAGCACTACAGTGATGTAAAGCAGCATGCAAACTCCACCCCTCTCATTTCCCTTTGCTTCAAACATTTTTGGCTTATTTGTGTTTGTCTGCTTTTCCTGTTTGAAGGGTTTGTTAAAAAGAGGGAGGAAATGTAAGTGGGCAGATGAGAGGAAAAGCGATACAGTGATAGATAGACTGAGAAAAAGAATTTCAGTGATGGAAAGTGTTTCAATATAAGGTGTCCCAGTAAAAGCTCAATCATGCACCCCTCTTGAGTGAAACTTATGTGAACTTTCTGGAAAGTTCACTCAACAATACAGTCCCTGGGGAGCAAACGTGGCAGAGTTAGCTTGCTGATTACAGAGTAGCGAGGACTTTGACACTTGACAGCAAAAAACAGTCTAACTCCAACGTCCTTACAATAAAACCTGCTGAAACATTCACAGTTTTTGTCAATTAATGCCTATTGTGCACTTTTTTTTTCCTGTGGCAATATCAAACTTAAAGCTGCGGTAGGTAACTTTAGACGCTCTAGCGGTTAATAAACAGAACTGCTTGCGTCTTGCGGAAGAACATCGTAGCCGGAACTACTTCTCTCTGTTTATGTCTATGAAGAATCACAAAGGTACTGGGTTACTCCGCCGCGGTACCCCCGAAGCAATCTAAAATAGTCCGAATATAAACACTTATTATAGGGGCACCCTAGTGATTCAGGACAAGCTAAAAACACGGTTTGGAAAATGGATTCATGGTGTACTCGCTTATTATATAAATTTTTCTACATTTTGAACACAAAGTTACAGACCGCAGCTCTGATTGGTTGATTTCTTACCGGGAGCGGTCAGTAACTGCAAATGGCAATAGGACCACTGGGAGGAGCCAGAGGAGCTTGATTTTTTCACAGATTATCTGTCTCATATTCTACTGTCAGGACAAAATGACAGGTTTAACAAATATGAGAAAAATATATTTTTACAAAAGTTACCTACTGCAGCTTTAATGGGACAGTTCACCCAAAATGAAAATGATGTCATCATTTACACACCTTAATTTCATTACAAACCTTTCTTTCTTATGTGGAAAGCAAAAGGCTTAAGATTGGATCCCTTCATCGTACAAAGTGAAGAAGACTTTGAATATACCAGTGTATTCATATGGTTTAATTTCATGTTGGCCTTTATGTCCTTCTTAGAGCTTGAAAGTTCTGGGTCCTATTCAAAAATATTCAAATATCTTGTGTTTTTGCAAAAGAAAGAAAGCCAGATGAATTTTGAAACAACTTGAGGTTCAGTAATAATGACAATTATCATTTTTGGGTGACTGATCCATTTTATAAGTGACACTGCAGTAATAATTAAAACATTATTCAAAACATAAAATCCAAAACAAGAACTTTAATCCTGAGCAGCATGCAGTGCATCCTAATGTCCCTTTATCTTTTTTTGCTCTGGTTGGTAGATCTGATATGCCTGCCAACCAAACCAGGCTATGACACATGCTATGCACCCCTGCAGGAGCACCATGACCCCATAGGTGGACCAGAGTGTTGGTCCAGGAAGCCTAGGTGGCGTTGCAGATGAAAGTACCAAAGTTGGGTTGAGAAGCAGGTCCCACATCTCCACTTTGATCATTTGCAGCTCGTCCAGTATCGACAGGAACGTGCAGCAATGGAACCACTGATGGCTGTGACCCCAGATATCAAAGATCCCAGGAGAAAAACGTTCTGGGATCTTACTGATATTGAAGATGGCAGATACCACCAGCCAAAAGCAATGACGGTAGAAGAAGGCAGCCATGGTGGAGAACAGATGAGGGGAGGAGGATGACGGCGAGCTCACGGAGAGACGGTAGAAGACAGGAGTAGAGGAGATGAAAAACGGAAGGAGGAAGACAAGGGTGCGGACAGCATAGCGGTACTTCCGCCAGCACTGTCTGGTGTTACAGCAGGTGATGACGCATATGATAGCGATCAGACAGGAGGAGGGGATGTAGAGGCTTTCAAAGAACTGTTGGACCTGAGTGTGAAAAGATGCAGAGAGCCAAGACTCTTCATCAGCGTTCAGGCTCTTTCTTTGAGTAGAGTTCTGTCCCTCAAATCCAATCTCTGGTATTCCTGCTTGAGGATGGATGTAGTAGTAATACGCTAGTGAAGAACCCACTGTATACGCACTAATAGTCCCATAGTCCACAAAGAAACAGATTTCACGAATGATGAGTGACATGGAGTTGAGGAGATGAGCCAGACTGCTGCCTAGCAGCAGGTACAACACTCCCAGGAAGTAGTTCCAGAAAGGGTAGAAAAAAGGATTGCTAGGTTCAGGTGCTCCTTCCCATGTGAAAACCTCCAGAAAGTGATAGGTGAACACAAAGATGGGGAGGAAGTGTGTCCAGAAGTTTCCGGTCTCATTGGTGGGACGAAAAGCAGAGGCTAGGCACTCCCGTAGACTGTAGTTGGGGAAACGATAACCAGACAGAATGAAGTTCTCAGTCACTTTTGGTGGAACTTCAGTGTGACGTAGTAATGGAAGTGACCACATGACTGGACCGAAAGATCAATTCACAGAGTAGCGTAAAAAATATCTCCTGATCTTAGAATCATTGTTGAATTAGATTCACTGACTGATAACATGTATGTAGCCCTACGATGTTGTAGGTAGTCGTTACATAACTAGTATTACTTAGAGAAGGCTTGACTTTCAAACTCGATGACATCACAGAGATACAAATGTCATTTTAATAATCCTTTAGAAGCTTTTATGGAGTTCAAGCGCAGATTTCAGATGGCAAAGGCAAATCCCATGGCTTAATACAAATCCCATCAGCGTGTACTGAAATGACTGTGGTTTTAGCTCAAATAAATAATCCTGCTGTTGCAAGTGCAAAGGTCAATGGATCCAGTGTCCCTTTTCCCCCGTTTCCTCAAGTCTTTAGAGTTATCGACATGGTAGATTCTACTAAAAACAATTACGATTTAAAAAATAAATAAATAATAAATAAATAAAGCAATCGAAGAGGATGCTTCTTTATCACTGTTCAAGTCTTCCAGGGCCGTGACGTTCATGTCATCTGAGGTCCACACGACCTCGGTCACACATGCGAGTAAACAGGGAGCTGTTTTTCAGTGCGGAAAGTCTCTTTTGCTTCTCACTGCGGCTGCATCTCCCGCATTAAAGCTTTTGAAAGTAGGTCATGTGGGACACGGTCAGACACCGACCGGTCTCTGAAAACGAGTGCCACCCCTCAGTGTATTTATTATTCGTGGTCCGCCGCGCACCGGCCAGATTATCTCGCGCTGTCTCATATGAAGATGCACTGCTGTAACGTTAGATTAGTTGACGATCTCGAAAAACAGCCGTTTCATGCAGTCTCACAGCGCCGTTTTTACCTCAGAGCGGGGAGACAGAACATCTCTCACGATTCAGCTGTCGGTGTGGCGGCTAATTCCTCTTTTTTTCGCCCATGTTAAATACAGCTGTGCTGCTTTAAGCGTCTCTTCGCTCGACATTCGCATTGCGGTGCTGTGTAATCCGGCACGAGATCTTTCCAGGAAGGAGATTCGTTTCTGCTCGACAGCACTTCTAAATAAACAGTCAACCGGCGTCCAGTCCCTTTATCATTAGATAAGAGATTGCCACTCAGTTGTGCTAAAATGCCGGGGGTTGTGAGGTGCTGTCGGACGCCTATCCGGCCGTTACTTGATCAGGATAAAAGCGTCAGCGTTGCCAGCTCCGGGAGCAGCACCGCTCTTTAACGTGATGCGTGTTTTGCGGTCTTTTGAAGTGTACGACTAATTCTCTCTCTCTCTCTCTCCCCCTCTCTCTCTCTCTCTCTCTCTCTCACACACACACACACACACACACACATACTTATTTATCTATATGTGTAATGACAGTTTGTATTTTAGGGAAAGCATCTGTTTGTTTTAAACTTTAAACATTTTGACCAAAAGGCCAAGCTGTTTTAAATTTAAGCCACAGACAAAAAGGTTGTGCTACACTTAAACTACTTGATATTTTGTATAAATATGATAGGCTACATTGTATTCGACTGTAAATTGATATACATCTCCTAACTACAGAAGATGTGTTGCTAGGTGCCTGTTTTCAAGTGGCTCAGATTGCAATTTGCAAAGGAAAACTGTGATTTTGGAATTTTTTTTTTTACGCGTGCAATATATGTTCTGTCTCTCATATTTGTTACAGTAAACACAGCCTTATTTACACAATACAGTGCTCGCTGAAGCATTCTGCATTTCAAAAAAATCTAATGTAGGCTACTGTGTCCTGTACTGGTGGTATAGTAATAATAATGTACTTACATAAAAAGAGTGTTTTTAAGTCAGAACCCAAACTCATGTTATGAACTCAGTTTATTTTAGCTTACTAGCAATAAAACACAATTTGAATCACCAAATAAACAAACTTCTAGGCAGTCTGAATTCTTCATAATGACACCATAACATTTCATGAAACCTTTTTGTCACTGCTAACAGAAGACTGTTAACCTGTTAGCTTCTCTGTTCAATTACTGTATGCACAACAAACACCCATCTGAGTCCTCCAGCATAAAGCAGTCTATTGTGTAACCATGAAAGGTGGTCCTACAATGGGCTACAGTTAGAGAATATATCTTTTACACAGGCCAGCTGTTGGTTTAGCTGGGAGACTGGGCAGCAAATGTCTGGTTGTGCTGATTTTGGAATATTTCTGAAGCATGTTGTGATGGAACAGTATTTGTCATTTTTCAGTGGTCACTTACAGTATAATAATCATCCTCTCATATCATAAACATGACTTTCGAAAAAGTAGCAGTAGTAGTATTAAAAAAAAAAGAATTACTCTTCTATATTTTAATCATTTTTCATATGCTTGAGCACCTCTGAAGATCATATTTTATTTAGACATTTTAATTAAATATTTAACGTGTTTTCCTGACATTTAAATGTGAATAGGTCAGCTGACTTTGTGTGGGCATACTGTAGTTCCTATACATACCGTTTTTAATACTTGGCATTCAGAAAACTGCCATTTTAGGAGCAATATAAAAAAAAAAAGCCATCTATATTGAGGTTTATGCATGTGTATATAGGGCTGTCACGATATCACGATGTCACGATATATTTTTCACTACACGATTATCATGACCCACAAAATAGATAACGATATATTGTGATATATAAATCTTGAAAAATAAATAAATAAATACATAAATAAATAATGCTCTCAGTCAAATTCATCTTTATTTGATTTTTTGACCAGTGAAACACACCATTGCATACAAAAAGAACAACTGCACTAAACAGAAGAGACTATAATGCTAACTTTTAGTTTGTTACATTACAAAGTACAACATTTCATAAGAATAACAACATCTTTTTTTTTACTCCCAACACGAGTTTTAAATAACTTCCTTCAGTGAACTGATTCTTATCACAGGATTAGGCAGACATTATATATTTTTTTATAGTATTCTTTCCAGCGATTATCCTATAAATACATATCCTTAGTAAAATACCTGAGATGGCTTTAATAACATGTGTTGACTGTCTTAATCTTTTTATGTTTCACTATGTATAACATTTCTTTCTGCATTCTGAGAGGTCATCTACAGCAATAGCTAGATGAAACGTCATAAGTTCTATTACTCCTATAAGTCTTGCTTATGGACTTTCTGTGCAGGGGCGTCAAGTATGAATGAAACAAATTACATGAGAGAGTTAAGCGTTCCATATTGGTCCTATGTGTGTACTATTCATTTTAAACATCGCTAATACTGGTATATTGTGACACCTCTTATTAACACATTAACAATATTTCATTATCACGATTATCATCAATACTGGTATTTAATGACACCTGAGGATTAGCCAGGAAAGGCCTCTGTGGGTATTGAAGTACAGTTTATTGAAGAGATATGAATGGGATATATGAACTCAGTATCTATTGAGGTGAAATGGGAGTAGGTGGGAGAAGATCAGATGTGTCGCCAGTTATCAGATGAAAACCAGACTTCAACCTTCGCTTCACATACAGCACAGAAAAAAACAATCAAATTCAAGGCCCCGAGCGCTCTAATACCTCAAACAAGTTGAGAATGTTTCTCATCTACGAGACTCAAGTTGTCAGGTATTTAAAGGCATGTTTACTTAGTAGCTTTACCATTTAAATATTGCCGATTCATCCATCTGCTGTATCAAGTGGCAGTATGTAAAACATATTACACACACACATAAATTGTAAACTGTAAATTTCACAAATGAATGCTATGGTGATGATTTACACGTCAAATCCTGAATCAGTGTCACTGGAAATGAATTGTTCCCTCAGAAGTTGAGAGGACATTTACACGGTAAAGGTTAATACGATAAGAGGATAGGAACGGCCCCCTGTGACAATTTACAGAATTATATTAATTACTACAACCACGTACTGTATGATAAAGGCAAATGCACTGTTAAATAGTGCTAAGACATAAGATAACAAACAGATAAATGGCTGAATGCACATGAATTTCAGAAGAGGAAGAGCAGATGTGTGTTTGTGTCACCTGATGCCTGGAGGGCGCTGATCCACGTGACATGCGAGGGATCGGCGGTCTGAATCCTGCAGAGGTACATGACCACACAGGGTTTGAATAGTCTTTGCAACATGCTTTGTGATTGATGCATTGTGGTTTTCAGCCTAATAAAAAAGATCATGCATGCATTCACAAGCAAAAAGTGCTTTTATCCAAATTTGAAACTAAACGAAATATTAAAAGCTGTTGAATTGAATACACACACACACACACACACACACTGACATCCCATATCCAGATACATCCTCAACAATTATCAGTTCTGGTTCTGGACCCTGGTGTTGAAAAGTCACCTGAGGGAGAATGATGGGTATCTATTGGGAAGATAATGGTGTCAACAGGATCTTAAATTCAAAAATCATCCTTTGTTTTAAAGGCCAGATAACATACAAAGCAGGGAAATTAGGAAATGATGAACTGAGAGGTCAAAGTATATACTAAACACCTGTTTTAACACATGCTGTTCCTGGGCTAATCGCAGTTTCCAAAGGGTGCAACCAGGGCTTATTCAGGACAAAGAGGTTGATAAATGTACCTTGGATAAATACCTAGGAACCATTTTTGATACAACCTTAAAGTTTCAACAGAATAAAGAGGCTATTATCAAGAAAGGTTCACCAAAGAAATATCTACAGTATATTGAGTGCATTCTATAATACTTTTATTGAGAGCGTCTTGAGTTTTTCATTCCTGTGCTGGTTTCCATCTACTTCTATAAAGAATAAAAATCACCTCCAAATTATAGTTAGGACTTGGCTGAAAAATATCTGGTGTTCCACTGTGGAGCCTACCTGAATTGTATGAGCAGCAATTGATAAGAAAGCTTGGAGTATCATAAGTAAATGACATGCACCCTTACACATGCACTCTGACATACTGCCAGTATTAAATATTAAGTGTTTGACCAATCAGTTTAAGTTTTGTGCCAGAAGACATTCATATTTGTAATTTTTATTTTATTAAGCACTCTTAATGTGTCTGTATTAATTATAGATTTCCTAAGTGGTTGAATTTACTATGAAGCATGTTGTATTGTAATCTAATTATGTGAAAGTGTCTGTATTAATGTTTCTTCTGTGATTCAATTCTTACAGTATGTGTTTTTAGGTTTATTTGGGAAGAGGTTGGTGATGTGCTACCCGTTCCCTACTGCAGTGCCCCCTGTGGGATTAATAAAGTATCCATCAGGAGTCACCCAAAAATAGATTATTGCAGGCAGCATGCAATAAGGAACACTTGGCACTTACTACACCTCCTCAATGCTGTTATAAGTTCATTACAGCGCTCTTTCCACCACAGTTCATGTTTAGACAGGTACGACTGACAAAGCACCAGGGAATAAACCCCCTCTGAGCTTACACATATACTTCAACTTGAACTGTTTCTTCACTTCCCGTTTGCTGAGGACATCATGGCCATGGTCACTATTCCTTAATACCTCATTTATACTTTAAGTCGATTAAGGTTTCGTTAATGGTCCAAAAATATTTTAAATAAGTTATGTTCTTTTGAACATTCTATTCATCAAAGAAGAATAGAACAAAATATTAAATATTATAAATATTTTCCACAAAAATATTAAGCAGCAAAAAATGTTTCTTGAGCACCAAATCGGCATATTAGAATGATTTCTGAAGGATCATGTGACACTGAAGACGGGAGTAATGATGCAGAAAAATCAGTTTTTCCATCACAGGATACATTAGATTTTCAAATGTATTAAAATAGAAACTTAAAACTTACAATATTACATATTTGAATGTGTTTTCAAACTGGAGCCTAGATCAAAACCCCAAACACTTATAGGGCTAACTGCAACTACAATTAATGCAAAGCTATAGTGAAATGTCTAGATGACAATGTTGTCATCCTGCAAGCTATGATAATCACTGAATCGATGTACTTAATCTTAAAATCAGCAGACACAAGGAATTCTGCAACGGTACATGACAGGGCCTTTCAATTAATATCAACAAGTAATTTACAGAACAATCATAGTAAAGGACTCAGCTTTTACAGTCAGATATTCATACATTAAAACACTTTATCCATCATCCATCAGACAGAGCATACTAATGCATTTACTGAAACATCCACCATGTTTCTTGTTTTGTGTTTCTCTCATCCAAAGACTACTATTGATTTTTACACCAAGCTAATGACATTTTCTATCATGTAAACCTAATCCTACCATCACACATTTTTTTTTAAATTTTCAGACTATGGCTAGTCTCAGAGTCTCCAAACGAAAGAATTCACAATCATCTATTAAACATAATGGAACTGACTGTACAGTCCCTAGCATTACTGTAAAGGTTATTATGTTGTAGAACATAGTTGTTGCTGCATTGGTTGAAGGTTACACTATAGTGTTATATTTGCTTGATTCTTACATGTAATAGCCTATGAAGAACTAAAGCTGAGAAGGTTGTGGCATCCAGCAGTTATAATAACTTAAGGATTCATCTTAAAAACACGCACACACCATTGCCAATTAATTCAATGCATTATTTATAAATGTACTCTATATCCAGTGTTGTGGGTAACGCGTTACAAAGTAACGCGTTAGAGTACTCTAATTACTTTTTTCCTGAAATGTGTAACTTAACGCGTTAGTTTCATGCGTAAGTAATCAGTAACTTCGTTATTTTTTAAAAAAAGTAATCCGTTATTTTAAGGAAAGGAAAATCCCGACTGCAGCCTGCTTTTTGTCAGACAGTAGTCCTAGGTCTAATGTGCCACTTGCGGATGTATCAGCGGAGCCGAAGCTCTGTGATCTTAAAGTCAATGGCTGTGATGCGTCTGTGCCCTGCGCCTGAACCTGTTTGTGTGTGTGTGTGTTTTTTTTTTTTTTTTTCGAACTCCCGGCAAGATAGCAGAGAGGACAGCGTTTGGTTTATGGAAGTACGCACATTATTTTCAATTTGTCAACGAAAAAGAAAAGAACATAACGGTAAAATGCACACTCTGTGAGTGACACTTTAATAATAATTAGTTCGGCTATTAAGCGATTTGTCATTTGCCTGTGTGGCAGTGAAGGATTTAATTCGGTTTGTTATCATTTTTGTTTCACAGGCAGATGTTAATTTCTGTTAGATCGTTGGCTGGCTGGTTGTTCATCATTTCTAAATGGATTTAAATCTGCAAGCCTGTTTAAGGTTGTGTTTACAAGTAAGCATACTTGTACTTTGATAACTGCATTATTTAAAGTTAAAGAAAAATCAGGAGTTATCTTGTGGTGCTCATAATATACAGTAGCCTAGGCTACCCGGGCTGGGTAGGTGCGAATTTTGATTAATAATATGTTCTGTGATAATAAATAAATAAAACGCAATGTGGAATAGCTTATTGCTGACTGTCTTTCCTGTTATTGTTATCCTGCAGTGTTAATTTAGTTGGATGACTGACGTTATTCATTGTCGGGAGTCACGACTTCTAGGTGCATTTAAAGGGGCCGGGGGCTGTGTCTGTCATGTGTGAGCCGCTGCAAACGGCTTTTAATTTTTGGTAACGCATGAGTACTCTAACGCGTTACTTTTATGAATAGGTAACGCTGTATCATAACTGATTACTTTTAATTGATGGTAACGTTGTAACCTAACTAACTACTTTCCAAAGTAACTATACCCAACACTGTCTATATTTGTGGTTTTCAATCACAGGGCTGGGACCCTCAAGATCACTTGAGAGCATTTAAAATAAGACAAAACAAACATTAAACTGTTCTTGAAGAACCAGGGTTCCCACAGTCTTGGAGCAGGATATATGAGGGGAGCCTAATATTATAAATAAGTAAATAAGTATAAAATCTTAAAATGCAATTCCCATTCTTATATTTTTTTCAGAACATACATATTTTTAAATCGTCAAGATCCAAAATAGTTTGTTGGGTAGAAATTGTTACTAGTAAATCCTTATCGCTACCTGTTAAATCACAAACAACCTCCTCATGATGAGTTTTATTCCTACACCACAGAGAAATTCTAGAACAAAGAAAATATTCATGTTTTGGATTTTGCCTGTGACACAGGCCTCATCAAATCAAATAAATATTCCCCCCACTGTCTTTAATGCTTTACAGTCTACATCTTTCTCTTGATGTCTTATTCTCTTGTTTTCCTGTGTTGCATTTTGTGGGTCAGCACATGCCAAATGTACATACTTTTTTTGGCTGTTTGTTGTTTCTCTCTCTAAGTGGTCCCACCACTGAATACTGTACATCTTACAACCCCCCACTATCTCCCCCTGCTGGGAGCAATCTATATCAAAACCCAAAGAACCATCCAGAAGAGTCATTCAGCTTCAACACACTCTATCCATCATAAGGAGAAAATCAAATGTCTGTCTGGATATTAGAGTTGTGTATGTTACCAAGTAATGATTTAAATATGAACTAAAGGAACAGATTCAAAAGAATGCTACTAGAACGTATAAATCTATCATGTATTTCCACCTGCACCAGGGGCAGTGTGGGACAATTATAAAATTAAAACAGAGCTGTTCATTTTGCAGGCCAGTTCACCTTCAGTCGCTGGTCCCTATAGAATTGCATGTGTTTTTTTTTTAAGCTATGGGAGTCAGTGGGGACCAGCAACTGAAGTTGAACTATCTGGTTAAGTTTGGAAAAGCATTAGCATTTGAGTTATAGCTTCCCTCAAGATTTACCAGTGGGTTTTTAAAATACTGGTTTAGATTTAGTAGTACAAAAACCATTTAAGGTAAAAAAAAAAAAAAAAAAAAAAAAAAAAAAAATGATTTAGTAGTACAAAAACCATTTAAGGTGAAAAAAAAAAGATTTAGTAGTACAAAAACCATTTAAGGTGAAAAAAAAAAAAAAAAAAAAAAAAAAAAGAAAAAAAAAAAAAAAAAGATTTAGTAGTACAAAAACCATTTAAGGTAAAAAAAATAAATAAATAAAAAAAAGATTTAGTAGTACAAAAACCATTTAAGGTAAAACAAAACAAAAAAAAATTATATGAAAATATGGAAAGTGTAATCAACATAGTTGTAACCCTTTACCCTAACCTTGACACAAAATAAACCGCAACTTGTCCTTCTTTCATTAAGATTTTTCAATTCTTTATGTTTCAACATCTTGTATGTCAAGAACTGACAAGAAATGCTGCATATATTTATTTGTATGATAACAATTATTACAATTATTCACTTTTGTTGCTGTGTGTGGTTTACGGTCATTTTAGAACAGCTGAGACAAGTCAATGTAGCTGTTCTTATCATTTTAGGCCATATTCAGCTTCAAATTATCTTAACATTGACATTTATTCTTGTGGAAAATATTGCTCAGAACACAAACATGGTGCAAAAGCATTTAATGGTGAGGAAAAACAGTTCTTATTTTAGCAAACAGAAAGACCCTTTAAGCATTTAGGATTATTTGTACACGAACATATAAATAGAATACAGAATCTTAAATAAAGAATCTTAATTGTCATTTATCAAACTGTCATCTGAATCCCGATGGCCATTTATTGGAATATGTAACATTTTACATACCATTACTTTAAAACAATATTCCATGTAACAATGTCAACTGTTGAATCGCAGATATGTAAATAAGCGTATGTATGTAACGACTGTCGTACTTCATACACACACTTCATATACAGAAAAAAAAATAAAGATTATAGAAAAGGAAAAGAAGTAAATACTGGGATGAAAACATCATGCCTGATCTAAGCTACAACAGTCATCATTTATATCACCACTGAAATGATTACAAGTGTATATGTCTTACTTATCAACCAGTCGGCCAGGTTCAGTGATCATGGAAAGATCTGGGAGAAGTGGGTTTTTAAATACATTAACCTTAACCTTTCAGTCTTCCTTCAGAGCCATCACAGCCATCAACATGTGAACACTGTCACTCACCTTACCTGTGACTGTTCCTAAACTTCACATCAGACTGAAACTAGTACTATGAAGAACCTTCAGAGTCCACTCAAACTTCCCTTTAGTCGGTCCCGAGATAGAACACAATCTGGCCCTCAGTGGACCAACTCCAGCTGACTTGCAGAAAAAGGCAGTACGCCACTAACATAATAAGCAATGCCCAAAGAAAGAAGGCCGATGACCAGCAGCAGCAGCAGGACCCTCCAGAAGCCCAAGTCCTCCACAAACTCCTGCCATGTGGAGCGAAAGCTGGACAGCACACCCTCGCTGTTCTGCAGGTTTGGATTCAGCAGCGAATGGCTCTCCATCGCACTAGGAACAACGTTATTCTGTTAGGAAGAAAGCTACTGAAACATGTAATGAAACGATGTAAATGTGCAAAGCTAACCTCTCACTCTCAGCCATTTGCATGGCTTCAAGTTTGGAGTGAGCTCCTCTGTTGAAGCCCTTGACCTCTTGCTCTTCCAGCCCTTCCAACAGCCGAATGGCATCTTTATTCACCCCTCTCCTCTTAGCCAGCACCAGTGGTGTTGACCCATTGTGGTTACTGTTCAAGTGTTAAAGAACAATTGAGAAACAATTTGAACAAGTATTTTATGCAAAACTTATATTGAAAAACCTAATTACACATAATTAGTATAGTCCACACTGTAAAAAAATTCTTGTTGTTTTTACAAAAACTTTTTGGCAGCTGTGGTTGCCAGAATAATTTTGTAAAAATACAGAAAACTGTAAACACATTTACGTCAAAAACTGTTAATTTTACAATATAAAGCTGTAATTTACAAACAAGAAAATGTGAATATAAACCAGTAAATTCAACAACACACAAAATTAAATCTGTTTTGTACCTTGAAAATACTGACAACCACCATAATAATAAAGATGGTACTGTATAAGAGAAAGCCACATGAAGTATCAAAGCTCATCACAAGTAGCTTCACCACAAGCAGAAGTATATATTAACATATAGAAGGTGCACATTTATGGAAACACAAAACACCATCATGGTAACACACGTGATACTTAAATAATGCAAAAAACTTTCATTAAGCAACAGAAGATGTAACATAAAGCTCAAATGTACATAACTGATAACAAGAACTATTTAAAAACATGATTATTTAAACAAAATACTTTCAAATGTGGAGTGTCACGCAGGGAATTCTGGGAATATCAGTTTACAGTTTTAGACTGTAAATTATACATTGATTTGTTCTTTTTTTACTTCTAAAAGCTGTATAATTAACAGAATTTTACTGTAAATTTACATTAAATGCTTTGTTAGATCTTATACAGTTTTTCCCTGTATATAGTACGGGAACTTACTGTTAACCTATTATCAGTTTTTTTCCGTAGCGATTTTACAAAATTTTACAGTTAAAATTACACTTATTTTTTACAGTGCACTTACTACAGCTAAAATATTTGTATCAATACTTCTTATTGTTTTCTTCCCCTAAAATGTGTTGCTCTGTCAATACTCAATAAATAAGATTGTAATAAACTGTGAAAACTGAAGTAGTGAATAACACAGGTGTGCCACAGTATTAGTCGCATTGTACCCAACATTAAAAAAGAAAGAAAGTAGTCAAGAACACAAACATTTAAATGTTCAAATAAATATATTGGTATATCTCACCAAATATCAATTTTGAGCCCATTGGACACCAGGAACTGAATGGTGTCCACATGTCCGCACAGGTGCAGTGCAGTGTTGCCCTGATAGTCGGTGGCTAGCAGATCTGCACCAAACTTGTGCAGGAAGCGGCAGATGTCCACATTACCTCGCGCCGCTGCCAGATGCAGACCCGTGCGGCCCCTGTGGTCGCGGATGTTGGGGTCGCAGCCAGCCTCCAGCAGACGCTGAGCGAAACTCAAGTCCCCATCGACACAAGCCTGCAGTAACGGTACACTGGTCTGCGACGAGTCATTGATGAAGACATATGACATGTCCGAGTCGGTCTCCGAAAATTCCAGCGTAACTGAAAAGCACAACTGTATGTTCGACACCTCATAATACAACACTAAGTGAGAGAGAAAGAGCTTTATTGCCCAGTGTGCTTACACTAGGGCTGCACAATTAATCAAGTTTCTAATCACAATTACAATTATGGATGCCACTATTACGTAATCATTCAAAGCGGGAATTAATCGTTCAGAGCCCACTTATGTGTGAGTAAGATGCATTTTTTTTCTTTCTACATGTTATCTTAAGGGTTTTTCCATTGTTTTAATTTTAGTTTTAGTAAAGCATTATGATACCATTCATATTTGTACTTTTTTTTATATAGTTAAAAAAAAGAAACCGATCTGATGTGTAGTTGACATTTGAGGCTTAATACTATTAAAAAGCACAATATTTTTTTTTCAGTTAGAGCGTTTTTAGCTTTTTTATTTTCATATAAGAATATGGCATGCAGTTGCAATGGTATAAACATAATTCATTGTAAATTGTGGTAATCAGAAGTAATTAACGATCAAAATTACAATTTCAAGGGGAATAATCAACAATTATGATTTTTGTCATAACCGTGCAGCCCTAGCTCACACACACATGGAATTTGCCTTGGCTACAGAACATTTCTACATTTGCTACATTTCTACAGTAATATCATATATATTCCAAATCTAAATAAATTATATTGTCAAAACACTTAAATGTCAAAAGTTTCAGTTTCATTACCATCATTACCATTTTAAAACTAAGATGTCAATTCAATGCAACTTGATCTTTTTTGTTTTTTATTATTTTTGGAAACATTGTTTGTAAATAGGAGAAGCGGCCCTAGTGAGTCCTAAATTAAAACATCTGAAATATAAAAGAGATTAGTGGTCTTCAGAATACAGTGGGCTTAATTTTCTTAATGCAAAATATCATTTTTAATAAAAAAAAAATGTTTATTGTTAATTATGAGGTAAAATATGACCTAAATCTAAATGATGTGCTAATACTCCACTGCAATCATGAAACATGACTGAACTGCCTTGAACTGCTGAAACACTGTTTATCAAAGCACCTGCAGTATTTACCTGATCCTGAGCTGCAGTGCATTAGCCAGCACACGGCTAGATGAGGCTGACTAATAAACATCCATCTACGGCAAATAACAATCATCCCTGAGACTTACTCCTCTAAATTCATAACAGAGACGAATCTGCTGCTAGTAAAACTAGCTCTGTTGTGTCAAATGTGATATAACGTCATACTGTAAACAGCTCTATAATACTCGAATCACTGCATTTTTATCAGAGTGGATAACATCAGCGCATTTATTAACATACACTGTTGACGAGGGTTTATAGGTACAGTACCTGTTTAGTGCAGCAGTATCACAGAAGAAACGTCTTGCGCTTGTTCAAGTCCCGTTATGTCCTATGGTTATGTCTGTAGTGTCTGTTGTTTGTGAGTTACCACAGCATCAGTGGTGACTCTGAGTTAAAGCGCGCACAGCGCCCCCTGCTGCTGTGGGGCGCTGCTGTCTGAAATCTGTTTTGTTCCCTCTGTTTTGAATCAGTGCTTCGGAGCTTGTATCAAACTCGCCATATCACGAGATATCGGCAAATGCGGATACGGACGTCATACTGTTTTGAACTTTAGTTTCAAAACATTTCGTAATCCAGTATAATTTGTTTATTGCCTCTCAACCTTGTTAATGTTGTGTTCTCTTTTTGTTCTTTTTTTACTAAATTAAATATAATAAAATCCAGATGGTTCCCTAATAGTGCGTTAGTGTTATTAATAGTAATTAAGCATTAACAGGCAAAGCATCCCTGTGCAGAATGGCTGTCCAATAAAGTAAATGCCAGAAGATAATCTGAGGGCCAGAACCCAAAGTCTTTAATAGTTAATGGTTAATTAATAGTTCAATAAACGAGCGTGCATTACAATTACGAGCCATTCTATAAGGTGACATTTCAGCACTTGACAAACGGACAGCGACTCATAAGTAGCACTTAAAGTTACGTGCGATTGTATTCTGAATTTCTGGAAAAAAAAAGCGCGTGAAATAATAACGAACGACTGTAAAACACTCTTAAGTGCTAAGACCAATCGTTATCGGGAAACTCATTTCAAGGAGGTTCTTTATAGCGGCCTTGAACTTAATAAATTCAACAATATACACGAAATAGCCAATTATATAATTTATATATAGATACCCCCCCCCCTCCCCCTCTTATTTATTTATTTATTTATTTATTTATTATTATTATTATTATTTTTAAATCTCATTCTTTTCAGCACTTCAGCGCAAGTTTTTATGACGTTTTTATGATTTCTATGACAATTAGAACGTTGGTATTGCAGTATTTAAAGGCATGAAAATCAATTGCTCACTTTGGTTGAAAAATCGGAGTTTCTGATAACAAAGTCACACACAGTTTTTGCGTTGGACAGCTAAATTCACAACTAAAAAGCGCTTGATATGGAGTCTGTACACGAACCCTGTGAATACACCAACAACACGGAGGAGAAGCATGCTGCTCATCAGCTCGAGACGCACGCTCCTGGTGAGACTGATGGAGGGAGAGACGAGAAAAAGAAGAAGTGCTGGAGGTGGCCGTTTGGTCCTGGTGAGACCGATGGAGGTAGAAAGGAGGCAGGAAATCAGGAGAAACGTAACCTGGTTAATAATAAGACTGGGAAGAAGCTCACGCGCGCGGCGGCGGGAACATCTCGCAGACATGACAAGGGTAGTCACATGTGGATATTACTAAGTGATATATGACTGATTTTTCAATTACCAAAACCTCTGTTCTGATTTTTATAGCAAAGAATCACTGTCCCAAACGCTGCTGTCATTATCACACCAAGTATTTTAGAGTGAAAGTTTAGAGATCAGAAATTAAAAGACTTTAAATCACAGCATGATTGGAGAACAGCTTTAATTTTTATGCCAAATGCATTTTGTCAAAATTCAGTGTGAGAAACAAATCTGTTGGTTTTATATATATTAAGTCGAAAGTGCATCGAACCACTCCAATTTCAAAATGGACAATTTTTGTATTAATATTATTTATGTTGAATTAGAAAATGTTATTATAAAATATAAAATAGAAATGGAATAAAACTGCATTTCATAGTAACTACAACTGTTTACTTTTTAATAGGTTACATTCTGAGGCGTTATAAAATTGGTCCCAAGCTGGGTGAAGGAGGATTTGGCTTGGTGACCGCAGGGTCTCGCCGCAAGGATGGACTTGAGGTTTCTTTTTTTTGGCTTACAAAACTTTGCATATCTCTTCAGGATTCTTGACAGATATGATCACTGTGCTCATACTAACTGTTAACTCTTTGTTTTATTGATCAGGTTGCTGTGAAATATTCATTGAAGTCACCAAACATGCCATTTATCAGATTGGTGAGTAAGCTGTGCTCTCTGTCTCATTGCTTCTCAGTCTCTGTTTTCAGTTTCTAATATCTCATATTCATGTTAATCACAGACTACAAATGATTTGTGAACTGTTTTGATTTGTGGACTAAGGGTGCGTCCAAGTACTACATTTGAATTTGAATTTACTCCACAAACGTTAAAAAATTAAAAAAAGTTCTATATAATATGGATATGGGTAGTCTGAATGAAATTCGGACAACTATATAGTAGGGAAGTATGCAATTTCGAAGACAGCATAAGTCTTTCTTTGGGAAACCTCCACCATCGATCCATCATGTTTTCTCTTTAGCCCGGTCATCCCAAACGCCTGACCTGGGAGATAGGCCTGACACTTATGGCCAATAAGAGCCCCAGCTCCCCTCAAATCATTAAACTGCTGGACTGGCAGGAATACACTGGCCACTACATCATGGTCATGGAGCGGCCCTTGCCTTCCATGGACTTGCTTAGTTTCATGGAGCTCCACGGAGGAACCCTCAACGAGGGCACGGCACAACATGTTATGCGGCAGGTTGTTCGTGCCGCTAACGTGTGCTTTGATAACGGTGTCTTCCATCGGGACATCAAACCGGAAAACCTCCTGGTGAATCAAGACACCATGGAGGTGAAACTAATTGACTTTGGTTGTGGTGCTCTCATGAAAGAAGCAGCCTTCAAAGTCTTCTGCGGTATGTTACACAAACTGCTTTGTTCATTAGCTCACAGAAACACATCCTGCAGTCAGCATGCTGTAGAAATGTATTAAACATCAGACAGAATCTCTTTCTTCCAGGCACAAAAGAGTACTTTCCTCCAGAGTTCAAGCTCACTGGCAAATACCATGCCAAGCCGATGACAGTGTGGTCCCTCGGGATCTTGCTGTTTGAAATGTTGTGCGGGGATTTTCCCACAGCCAAGGACCTGTGCATGACCGCTGCCAACATCTGGACAAATCCAGGCCTGTCACAAGGTGAGATCTTCATCAAAGAAGAAGGAGGACAATTTGAATTCTAAATTAGCCGGAAGAGGCCAATAGCTTTGAAAAGATGGTAAGTGTAATCTAATAATCAGACATCTCTCTCGATTGTTTTTGCACAGAATGCTGCAGATTGATTTGTGATTGTCTGCAGTCTGAGCCAAAGAAGAGACTCGCTCTGGAGATGATGCATCTCCATGACTGGTTTAAGGTATGGAGTCCTTATAAACTAGTTTGATCATCAGTCATATAATCATCATAAACATGTTGCCAAAGTGCTGTAAATGAAATGTATTTAGACAATACATGTAATGTGTTTGTTTCAGGTCATGGATTAAGACTTGGAGAGAACATCAGAAAACGACATCTGTCCCAGCCACCCTTGATTTCTGTTCTCAGTCTACTTTCCATCTGCCGGGTCGATATTAGTGGCCTCTCCATCCCTCCTCTCAGGCCTTAGCGTCTTGTTGTGCCACCAAGTCCTTGATTTAAAGCAGTATATCTGGCAGTATTGCTTGCTTGGAGAATAAAAGTTATTTTTATATCATTATTGGTTTTCATTTATTTTAAAGAGTCTCATAAAAAGGTATTTCTGTGTCATACCCATGTCATTATACAGAGTTGTGTCCTGATATGGCACAAAAACATACCCACACAAAGCATTGAGTAGTGAATGAACACACACCCGGAGAAGTGGGCAAGAATTTTCTGTGGTGCCCGGGAACAGTTGGGCACCTCAGTCATGGCTATTGAGGACGGAAGAGTCCATCACCACTCAAAATGTACTATTATAAAAACAAATCTGAGTTCCAGTGCTATACTGGTTTATCTTTCTTAAGTGATTTTGACAGTCACATGGTAATAAAGATTAAAAGTTTTACATCACAAGAGCAACTTAATATAAGACAGCACTTAAAAGTTGGAATACTTTTATTTGAGAGGTTTCATACAGTACATGTACTCATTGTGAGCATTCAAATCAAACATTTACAGCACTATACCAAATTCCGGAAAAAATGTCGTCCTCTCATTTAAAAATGTTTAACAATCAGTTATGAACATTTACAGTGTTTCAAAATTATACTTCTCTTTTTTTTTCCGTCTCAGCGCAGAAAACAACCAAAAGCAATATAAATGGGAAAATATTATTAAATCTTTCCCGGTTATTAAATGTACAATGAATTGAATACATCTTTCTATAAAGGGGATGAAATGAATAAACCATAATCTAACTACTTACAGATGCAACGAAATAAAACACAGAAGAAATGCATACTCATGGCTACCAATGAGAGACTTAGTGTTCATAGTGGTTATATATCTTTCTAAGAGACTGGCTGACTTATTAGTCTATTTAAAAATATATTTATATTATACACATTTTTGGTCATGGAATGAATTACTGAGGCTGAAAATGTATACCTTAAAAGACCAAGAAATGATCTGTAAGGTATTAAGCATCCACATAATTTATGTTTAATGGACGTTTAAATGTTCTCAACAATAAAAGAAAATAATATATCACTAGGTGAAAAAGATAAATTTAAATCAACTGCATGTGAAAGAACATTAACATATATATAAAAGATAATATATATAAGATATAAAAGATGATTTTTTTTATTTATCTTTTTTTTAGTTCAGTGCTATTCATACAGGATATGAATGGGGTTAGACTAACCATTTCAAGTGACAACCATGAGGACAATCTTATTCATGAAGATGCAAAGTGCAGGTTTGTCCATTTTTGCTGAATGGTAAACAGGATTAACGAATGGTTAACATGAATGTGAAGAAAGCACCAACACAGGCTACTAAAGCCAAAACATATCCATGAAATGCAGTATTGTTTTCAACGCTGCATGGATTAATTTGGAAAATCAAGGTTCATTATTCCGTGCCATCCACAGTGAGTCTGGGATGCACTCTCTGAGGTAGCCGTGAATATGACCAACAACTTAAAGAAAAACACAACATATTATTTTCAACATAGCACCGTTGTTGATAAACAGATGAAGAGTAAAATCTTACCAATTTACCATGGGCTCACCTTAGCCCTTCAAATCATCACTGTTGGGGTATCAAGGGCATGAATCTAATCAGTCAGTTCATGTTTGGTTCTTTATCTTCCTCTACTCATCCCATCCACTCTTCTTTCAGTAGTTTGGATAAAGTCTCCTGCTGTGCATCTACACAAGCTACAAGATCTTCATGCAGACTTGACAGCGACTGATGAGTGAGCGGTACTCGACTCCCTTCAGCGTCTCCTGGGAAGGAGCATGGATGAACTGTTTGTTCTGCTCTACTATGGTCAACCAGAAGCTGTACTTGTTGGCAAAGTAGTGGCAGGTGCCGTGGGCACCGTTGCACTCGATGAAGGGGGTGGCACGGAAATCCTCCAGACAAGAACCGGGAGACACCAATGACTGACCGCCTCCTTCGGCACCTGCGGCGGTGTGCTGAAGGACAAACATACAGTAAATGTCACAAGTTATATGTAGGTAGTCTTGACATTGGCGAAATAAAACATCCTTTAGTTAATAGCTTACATACCGTACTATAAGTCGCATCAGTCCAAAAATACGTCATGACGAGGAAAAAAACGTATATATATATAAGTCGCACTGGACTATAAGTAGTGAACCAAGAGAAAACATTACCGTCTACAGCCACGAGAGGGCGCTCTATGTCTTCAGTGTAAGCTACAGGAGCACTGAGCAGCACAGAGCGCCCTCTGGTGGCTGGAGACGGTAATGTTTTCTCTTGGTTTATTTCTCTTGGTTCATGTCAAATTAATTTTGATAAATAAGTCGCGCCTGACTATAAGTCGCAAGACTTCCAAACTATGAAAAAAAGTGTGACTTATAGTCTGGAAAATACGGTAAATATTAAATTTTCAACATACCTTTATTGTATTAACTGTCAAGCGTTTGAACATTATTTTATACAGATGAGTGAACATGAAATAGCTCAGTTCATGTGTGTGGTATAACTCAATTTTACCATGAGGAAGGAGTAACCAATCCACAGACTTCTCCAGCCCTGAGGGCAGGTCGGTATGCTGAGATCCTGGCTATGGATAGCGATAGCTTGAGATGGAGCCTCGCACACTGAGCAGCGGCTAATGTATGGAGATATCTGCTGATCTGCCACAGGCATCATGGGAATGGGTGCTGTGGTGGACAGCCAGTAGGATTTGTCATTGCGACTAGCGTAGTGGCAGATTTCATCGACTGTGCAGTACAGGAAGGGGATGGTGCTGAAATGCGGCAGGCAGGAGCCGGGCAATCCTGTGAGGACCAGAACATTGGATTCAACTTTCACAACATTATCTTGAGGTTAGTCAGCTTACCAGTATATACAAGGAAAATTGTGTACATTACATGGTTTACAATAAATTGATCCACAACAATTCATATTCCGAATCTATTTCTAAACCGAATGATCCAAATGAATGAAAATTCGAAAAACATCTGAAAGCCCTTGTAATAACAACCGTAGTGTCTTACCCAGGTCCTGGTTGTGTGCTTTCTCCTGCCCCTCTACATAGAGCAAACTGTATCCGTCCCACAGCCTGGACATGCCTTGAGGACACATGGGCACCTGGCTGGACTGACTGTGTTTCACCAGAGTATAACCGATACTGCTACTGCGCGCCGGTGGACCAGGACGACCTTGCATTCCCGGTGAGCCACGCGCTCCTGTAGAAGATATGTCAAAGTGGAAGAACTTAAAAGGCAGTTACAGAAGGGAGATGTGGTGGCCATGCTTTAAAATTAAATTAATATAATCTTATTTCAAGTGATGACAGATTCTGATTTGAGCCTTAGTGTAAAGTTAACCCTGCCTTCTTTAAATATTTCTAAATGATTAACAGTTGAAAACATTTGTTAGAAATTTTAAAAAGTAATGAAATGTAATCAGTTGCATCACTTTAATAACGCAATTTAAAAATGTATGCTACTTATTACATTTTATATAGGGTATATATTATATTATATAAAAACTTGTACTCTGTAACCTATTACATTCCCAAAGTAACCTTCCCAACACTGCTTATAAATATTCAGTTAATTAAATATCTACCTAATCTGACCACTACAATGACTTCTGCGGGTGTATCTTAAGTAATTACAGCAATTGACTGATATTAAATAATATGATTTGATAGAAAATAATCAAAATTATTTAGCTGTTACCACATAAAGAGTTTAATGATTCTCATCTGGTCTTGCTTCAGAATCCCAATTTTAAACTATAAATCAAGTGGCACAAGACCAGGTTAAAAATGTCTGTAGCACAAAAATGTTTATTACAAAAAAAAAAAACCTTATTGCAAAAGCTCACCAAGGCTGCTTTAATTTCATAAAAAATACAATAAAAAAATGGTCATATGAAACTATTAAAATCAATACAAATGTTGCGTTGGTGCTCAAGAAACTTTTATTATTATTATTATGCTGAAAACAGTTACTGCTTAATATTTTTCTGGAACCCATGATGCATTTTTTTCAGGATACTTTGATGAATAGAAAGTAAAAAAAAAAACAGCACAGCATTTATTTGAAATAAATCTTCTGTTTTATTATAAATGTCTTTACTGTCACGTTTAATCAATTTAATGCATCCTTGCTGAATAAAAGCTTCTCTCTAATAATTTTTGAATAAACAATAAAGACAATAAACAATAAATCTTGAAGAAGTTTGATGGCTCACACAGCCATATATATATATATATATATATATATATATATATATATATATATATATATATATATATATATATATATATATATATATATATATGTGTGTGTGTATATATATATATTTTTTATATAATAAAATCTTTCTAATATATCTAATATATGTATATATATATATATATATATATATATATATATATATATATATATATATATATATATATATATATGTATATATATATATGTATATATATATATGGCTATATGGCTAGTATTATTCCTTTTTTTTATTATACACACACACACACACACACACACACACACACACACGCACATATATATATATATATATATATATATATATATATATATATATATATATATATATATATATATATATATATATATATATATGCATTGTCCATTTGGAATTATAAGGTTCTAGCTAACAATTTTCAAAATTGAGTTATTCATATATTATTATTTACATATTAACTTATTTACATTATGTGCTAGATTTTTTTATGTTGTTTACATTTTGGAACTTTAAAAAACTGAAAGGTTCAATCAACACAGAATTGAATGCAAAATCTTTGAAGCTCAATATTTCAAAACTACTCGGGATGCAGATAGAACATTATAATTCCAAGGGGACTATATATATATATATATATATATATATATATATATATATATATATATATATATATATATATATATATATGAACCACTACTCCAAAACATTTATACAAAGGACGTAAAAGGTAGAAGGACACTCTTTGTACCTTGGCTTCCTGTGGGTCCTTGGATTCCTGGAGGTCCAGGGTCACCAAAAGTTCCAGGAGATCCAGCTGCACCAACAGGACCAAGTCTACCCATTGGTCCTCTGGGTCCTTTGGGACCTAGAGAGATTTCAGAGGAATTGAAATTGGAGTTAAAAGATAAATAATTTATCAGACTTTCAGTTTAATATTTCTTACTTTTTTCTTACCTTCTGCAAAGACGATTAAAAAAAAAAACACTCACCAGGGACTCCTGGACGGCCTGGTATGCCTGGCATTCCTGCCTGACCATCAGACCCATCAAGACCTTGTGGGCCCTGTTCCCCATATGGCATTCTTTCGGTTATGTTAAGTGGGAACACAGTACCTGGAATTCCCTTACGACCGGGAATACCTGAGAGGATGATAAGCAAAGCTGTTGTTTCAATAATGCTCATGTTTTATTACTGTTAGCTAAATCTCAAAATATACAAAATGCTTACTGACCCTTTAACCCTTTGGGTCCATTCCTGCCAAAATATCCTGGTTCTCCAGGTGACCCCGGTGATCCAAGTACACCATCAAAGCCAGGGTCACCTTTTTGTCCTTGTAAATCCAGAGAGCACAAAAATGAATAAACTCCAATGAATAAACTATTGAAACACAGTAAAAAGAGACAGGGCAATATTAAAGCAGTAGAAAAAAACACCTTTAAAACCAGGACTGCCTTGCATTCCAGGGGCTCCAAAACCACCGGGTTCTCCACGTGGTCCTGGTATCCCTGGTCGCCCAGGATATCCATCATCCCCCCTGTCTCCTTGGAGGGTTCCAGGGCCTGGTGGACCAGGCCGGCCAGGAGGGCCAAAAGGACCTACAAATGACCCAGTTCAACTGATTTCACTGTATCACCAGAACTATGAGCAACTGCTATTAACAAAAGGTGAAATTCACGCTCAAAGAGAAACAGATCTGCCTGTACAAGAAATTATAATTGCTAGCCCTTTTACATCAAACATTTGTTTTGTTAAATATATATATATATATATATATATATATATATATATATATATATATATATATATATATATATATATATATATATATATATATATATATATATATATATATATATTTATATATGTAGCCCAAGAAAGAAGAAGTAATAAAAGTAATGAGAAGAGAGATGTCCTGTACCTTCTCGTCCATCTAATCCTGGAAGTCCGGAGTCTCCAGGAGGACCTGGGATATTAGAAGGACTAGGGGGTCCAGGGGGTCCTGGATTACCAGCGAAGCCTCTCGAACCAGAGGCACCTGGAAACCAAGATTTCATAATCACTAAATACGTATAAAATCACTAAATGCAAATAAAAGAGAAACGAAGCAATGACCCCATAATTACTTGCTTGTTTTTTTTTTTTTTTTGGTGTGATTCCCACTCTACTTTTTAAATAATTAGCTCGATGGCTCAGTATTTTTTCCATTTATGTTTACTACCATTTAAACAATATACATGTATTTACAGTTTTCTTTTTTTTCTTCCAGACTTTCCTTTTCATTCAAATTTATATTTTTCCCTTATTTTCTTTTCTTTCAAGAGATTCACATATAACAGAAGGTCTGGTGAGGCCAACTTTCATGGTCAGTGGTCCATACACAGAATCCTCCTCACCAGGGTCTCCTCTGGATCCTTTTTCTCCTGGGCGCCCAGGTGCTCCGGGTTGTGATGAGCCTCTCTCTCCCTTCAGGCCATTCACACCAGGAGCTCCAGTCCGACCACCTTCAGTCACACCTGAGGACATAAGTTAAATGAAAGAGCAGTCACTAGTTTGCACATGTTTAAAGCATAATGTACTGTAAAACTTATAATCAAAGGTTTATCTGATTAATGTACCTGGAACACCAGACAGCCCCTTGGATCCTGGAAGACCATTGAGTCCATGTAAACCAGGTGATCCTGGAAAACCTGGAGGAAGAATTAAGGCAGGGTATTTCAGAAATGGCAACATGCTGGGCTGAGTTTCCCAAAAGCTTCGTAAGCCTAAGAAGTTTGTAAAAATCAGCGTAGATCTACGAGTGCTCTGGAGTAATTGTAAAGCCATAAGTGCATCATAAGAAGACAGATTTATGTGGTCACCTGCAGGACAATCTGCAGATTACACCTTCAACTTGATTCAAGTGCAATGTGATTATAATATAAGGATTTGATTGTGCTTTATGACTCGTTTTATCGATTTATTTTTTATTAATTTATAAATGAATTAATTAAAAATGGCAGGAAAATGTATAAGTACACATTTAAATGACTGAAAAAAAATAAAATAAAAAAGAAGTAATGTAGGAAATGCTTCAAAGACTCTCTCTCTCTATATATATATAATTTAAATAAATAAATAAATTTAAATAAATGTATGCATTTAGCAGATGCTTTTATCCAAAGCGACTTACAGTGCATTCAGGCTAACCTTTTTTTCCCAACATAAAAGTATATAAAGTATATTATATATTATTATGTAAAGTATAATATTGTACACTATAATATAATATAATATTGTATTGTATTATAGTTATTATATCCAAGTGGTCTGTCTGGAATGCAGCATTAGGTTAACATCAATAAACAATCGTAAAATTACTCATAGAAAACGTTCTTAAGCGCTAAGATCAATTGTTATCAGGAAACCCGGCCCTGGTTACAAAGTAACGGATTACAGTAACTATATAACTTTTTTGGGTAACGAAGTAAAGTAACGCATTACCCTAACAATATTGGTAACTACTCTACTTTACTAGACTACAGGAATGCGCTTTTCTGCATTACACAAGCCGTGTTTGTCTGTATGTAAAGTTCTGGGCCGGGTTTCCCGTTAACGATTGATCTTAGCGCTTAAGAGCATTTTCTACGAGTAATTTTACGATCGTTCGTTATTGTTTCACGTGCGTTTCCCAACCACTTCAGCAAGTCATTGACATATTTACATGTATAAAATCAACTTAATTCATTTTTTTCTTAAAATAGCCTTATGAAATGTTTTTCCCCCTCCAGAAATGCACTGAGAGTCATGCTGCGTTCACTTCATTAGCATTTGACAGTTTGATTTGAGTAAAACTAGCGTCACAACACATACACAGGACTGTAAAGATATTCACTTTAACACTTCAAAATAAAAGTCTGGTTTAATTTAAAGACAAGTATTTTCCAGAAATGTATTACTATTGTTCAGCAGAATGTACATATTCTACTACTACTACTACTACTAAAATGAAACGAACATAATTTTTTTAAGGAATAATCACAATATACAATAACAACATTTCTTCCATGTTTTATTTATAATAGTAAATCCCCTTTGTTTACCAAAAAATAAAGTTTGCTTAATTTTCAATAATTAAAAGAAAAACTAAATTAATGTTTTATGCCTTCATTTGATAACCGGAAAAAATGTATATACACAACAGAATTTCTGTGGGAAACAAAAAAAAAAAAAAAACATTTCATAAGGCCATTTTAAGAAAAAATTTAATAAATTAAGTTATTTTTATGCATTTAAATAATTAGACATGCTAAACATACTGTATGGTGAAGAAAAAAATAAAACATGTCATAGGGCCCTAAACATGTAATTTTTGTTGAACTTTTAATAAATTGTTGTGAAAATGTATAAGTGTTATGATTTAAATTAATTAGACATGCTTTTTGATTAATACTATTAAATTTAACCATTAAAAAGGAATTGAGAAAAAAAAACACAGAAAAAAAAATGGAATCCAGAAAAATTCAAACTGAAAAATGCAATTTAATAATTTAATGGAATTTGGGAAAAAATAAAACGTATTTCATAGGGCACTAAAAAAGTAAAGTAAAGTAATAAGTAGTGAAGTTACTTTTCAAATGCAGTAACTAGGAAAGTAATCTCATTACAATTTACAGAAGTAACTAGTAACTAGTAACTAATAAAAAATGTTGAGTAACTACCCCAACACTGTCTACTGGTTTGTAGAAAGATGAACGACTACAGGTGAAAAACATGTTTTAGCAATATCTAAAATAAACTGGTAAAAGTTCTTGTTTAACCTTTCTCTCCTGATGAACCTGGAGCTCCAGGACGGCCTGGAACTCCATCACGCCCCTTCTGTCCTGGATAACCAGGCAGACCCCTAATGCCTGGGAGGCCTGGTGAGCCTATAAACAAATACAACAATACATTTAAATGAACATTAGGAAAGAAGAGAGCTGCTATTGTTAAAGCTGAAATAATTTCAATAGAATCATAAGGGTGGATCTAAACTTCCACATACCACCAAATCCTGGTGCTCCCGGCTCTCCAGGAAAACCTTTCTGGCCTTGGAATCCCAAGACTCCTGGGAGCCCTGGATCACCTGTTTCACCAGGAAGTCCTGGACCACCTTGTTATGAAAGACAAAAGACAAAAACCTATTTACAAAATCAGACTGAAATATAAATTACAAAAAAATAGAAGAGTTTACAAGATATTCACATACTAAAAGCCTGAAAAAGTCTTTCTCACCTGGGAATCCGCGATTTCCAATCAAACCCTTTTGTCCAGGGGGTCCAGATAATTCATATGAATCACCTTTCTCACCTTAGAGACAATGTTTAGGGACATTAACCTAGTATTCAACTACTTGCATTTCCATATGTAGTGTAGGTCAGAAATAAGGCACATAATTAGTATTCTTATTATACTTGGCATTGACAGAATCACACAGATCTCACCTTTGCCACCAGGTTGTCCTGAAGTGCCTGGGAACCCTTGAACACCAGGTAAACCATCATCACCCTGCAGTGGAGAACATCACAAAAAGTAAAAAACACTGTATATTTTTATGCATAAAACATTTTGATAAGTCCAAGTATGAGACTTTGATACCATATTAGACACAATGCCAATAACAGTATTAGTACTGCTAGTGCAGAGTAAACTTTTTTTTACATTATTATATTTGTGGGGCTGAATACAGCATGCTTACCCTCATGCCTGGTAAGCCAGGGAAGCCCATAACTCCAGATGAACCTTTGGGTCCAGGAAAGCCAAAGGAGCCGGGAATACCTGGGAGTCCTGGCTGGCCAGGAAAACCTTTTGCTTGGTCTGCAACACCAGGTGATCCAGGATAGCCTTCACGTCCAGGAAGCCCTGGATAACCCTTATCACCTGTTAAGAGGGGAAAAAAAATTTGTTTTTATTTTATTTTTATTTTAAAGACTGGTATTTAGTGTCATTATAATCCCATACTTTTATCACAAGCTGAAAAAATACATTTGCTTATCATTAGATTCCATTGAATGACTCTACATAAAGCTCATCATCACAAGTCCATGAACAAACCTCTATTGCACTAAACAGCATAAATTCCTCATTAAAAATGAAGGAACTGAGGTCTAATTGGATGTTCTGTCCACTTTTTGTACCTCTTGGTCCTGGGAAACCAGGCAGTCCTTGACCTCCTGGGTCACCTCTTTCACCCTTTAACAGCTGATTTGCTGGAATAGATGGAGGAGATGGTCCTGGAAGACCAGGAACACCACGATCCCCTTTAAAACATAAAAATACAGTGTATCCATTAGAATAGTATGCATTATATTTCTTCAGTGCATTTGAAAATATAATCACAATAAACTATTTTATATCCTGCTTCTTGCTGAAGTACTAAATTCTTTTTTGAGTGCCTTCTATGGTTTAGCTTAACTAAAAAAAAAAAAAAAAAAAAAAAAAAAACAACACCAATGAAACGTCCTGCAAGTGCCATCAATAAACCTACCTTTGGTTCCTCTTGATCCAGTTCCCCCAGGTACACCATCCTGTCCAGTGAAACCAGGTACACCTTTAACACCTGGGCCACCTTGGACGCCAGGAGAACCAGGAAATCCTGGGAACCCCACCAATCCAAGAGACCCTTTCTCCCCTTTAACACAGACAACAAAATAACTACATTATGATAGTTAAATGTAAAATATGCTTATTATATTATTTTATGCTATTTGAAACAATCTCCAAGATGCTTGTTTGACATTTTTGTAATAAAGCACGGCATAACAAATTTAAATAGTGTGGTTCAAGAGATAGTAGAAGCATGTTTAAATGATTCAGAAATTAATTTAAAGTAGTTTCTCAATTTAAAATAAGCTCTTTCTGCAATATCATACCCTTTATTCCTGGTCTTCCAGGTATGCCTCGACGTGTTCCAATGCCAGGGGGTCCAGGAGGTCCCCTGAATCCCTGTGACCCTGGGATGCCAGGAAGTCCTGGTATACCCTTTATTCCACCAGGCCCTGGAGGTCCTGGATCTCCTCTCACACCCTTCAGCCCTGGGAAACCTGCGGAGGAACAAAATAATTAAAACATAATATAGGGATTGGCTCTGAAAGTGCTTAGAAATTACTTGGATTTCACTGAAATAAATTCCATTAAGATGTGTTATGAGATAATAAGTAAAACAAAAGTAAATAATCTCATAATACTGAACATATGAGCACACTTACCCACTAAAGAAATACTTTAAAAACAGTATGCAGTGCTTTGAACAAAGGTAATTAATGAAAAAACAAAAAAAACGCAATGCTGTTCATTAACAAATTACTAAAATATGTATTAAATGTTGATAAAAGTTGACATTTATTGATATTTATTGTACTGGATGAACACAACATATTTCACGATTTGTGGTAATGTCAGTTCAAAGCAAGGGCTAAATCTAGATTACAAGCAGTTGGAACATAAAATTTTCCTTTCATGACTAACTAAAGCTGACATTACCTTTTCTAAAGATGCTGCCGTTTTATAAGTAGCTGGGTTTGTTGTTAAAGGCACACAGGCACATCAGGGTTATAGCAAGTTATGATGCTAGAAAGTTAGATTAGAAGCTAGATTGCTCAAATACACTGAACCTGAGGGTTAGTATTTAAGCACAGAAGTTTAGGTCATCTTTTACGTGTGAGTGTTCTATGTGCTTCCTGCTTCATGGTACACAAACACAATAAAAGATGGGGAAATACAGTTTGTTTTTTTACAGTTTGAAACTCCTTTCAAAATAAGGTCAATCCAAGAAAATACAAATTAACATTTGGCAGATTCAAATAAACATTAATTCTGCATTGTCAACACGAACAAATCACTCTGTTGGATTGAAATAGAAGCCTAGAAGGAAGAGTTAACCCAGAAATTAAACTTATGTCATCATTTACTCACCTTCATAAGAAACCTGAGTTATGTCCCTTTGGTGAAAGTCTCTTACACCAAACCTTTGACAGTTCAAAGGGTTCATAAAGACATTTTAAAAGTAATTCATATGAAACAATATTTAATAAAAATAATTTAATTCTGTTCAAGTATCAAAGCATATAAAGCAATCGTGACTCTTCAGAAGATTTGGATTAGTGCAAGTTGGTGGAATAGACATTTAACGGAAGGACAGAAATCTGTCAGGTTTGACAAAAAAATCTTAAAGATGGATGAAAGTCTTATTGGTTATAAACAAGGGTGAGAGTGAGTAAGTGAAGACACTTTTCAGTTTTGGGTGAAAAAAAGACATGCTCCCCAACACTCTTAATTAAAAGGAATGGAAAGACAAGTGCACTAAGAGGAAGCATCGCAAGAGTGTGAATCGTGTGTAAGAGGAACATCAGCACTAAATGAGGGCGGGAGGACAATATTTCTCACCTTGGCAGCCTAGTGAGGTGACCCACCAAAAATAGAAGAGGGTGACACCACAGATGGAAGGATGGGAGGGTGGAAATGATGGTGATGGAAAAAGAGAAGAAGGGGAAGATGACCATAGAGAAAAGAATATTAATAATAACAGATATTTTCGTGAGGAAGATCAGTTAACACAGGCTGACGAAGACCCATGAGAAGAGAAAGAGCTAGTGAAACATTTGACCGCATTTCAAATCTGCAGTAGTAAAAACACAATACTCGCATGCAAGTTTAACGAAAACCGTGACAACTAGAGTTGTGACAATAGAAATAGACAATAGTATCATGTACTGACATTAGTCAGATATATCGCCTGTGGCTGATGCCTTTGATGATAGCGAGACTATTATTATTATTATCATCAGGCTAGTATTATTATCTAATTAATATTAGGGCTTATTTGTTCCATCATTTTTCATTTTCCGCATTTTTAAAGTGTTGTGCATTATAACCAATCACACGTTTCCATTGAGTTTATGAATGCGCTATAAGCACCACCGGCTGACAGAGAGTGGATTTACAGAGTTACAGAGTCTGTATGCAGTTTTTGTCTGAATTTGTCTGACTGAATTTGCATGCCCTACTGTAAATTTTGACCAGCTGATGAAAAACAAGCATATGTGGATTCTACCCTTTTAAACCATTTAAAAAAGATATCTAGAATTATTTATGGAGCAGATAAAACACGTATATTTATTATTATTATTTATTAATCAATTATCATTTTGAATAAACACTTTCTTTATTTAAAGCTGCAGTAGGTAACTTTTGTAAAAATGTATTTTTTACATATTTGTTAAACCTGTCATTATGTCCTGACAGTAGAATATGAGACAGATAATCTGTGAAAAAAATCAAGCTCCTCTGGCTCCTCCCAGTGGTCCTATTGCCATTTGCAGAAATACACCACTCCCATTAAGAAAACAACCAATCAGAGCTGCGGTCCGTAATTTTTTTATGTGTTCAAAATTTACAAAATGTATATAATACTTGAGTACACCATGAATCCATTTTCCAAACTGTGTTTTTAGCTTGTCTTGAATCACTAGGGTGCACCTATAATAAGTGTTTATATTCGGACTATTTTAGATTGCTTCGGGGGTACCGCGGCAGAGTAACCCAGTACCTTTGTGATTCTTCATAGACATAAACAGAGAGAAGTAGTTCCGGATACAATGTTCTTCCGCAAGACGCAAGCAGTTCTGTTTATTAACCGCTAGAGCGTCAAAAGTTCCCTACCGCAGCTTTAAAGGCTGAAATTTGAGGTTTACCATTTTATGAAACCTTTTCAAAGCTTTATTTGAACATTTCGTACATGTTATTAGATAAACTTTTGTCAGCCACATTGTCCCTGAAAATAATTGGTAATGTTATCGTTTTAGTGCTTACGCAAACAAAAAGTATTTTTTGTTTGTTTGTTTTTTTGTTGATTTCAAATATAAACTTGATTCAACTATTTATGTGTCAGTACTTTTTGAAAATTTCCAGCACATTTTAACAATACCATGATAATACTGATAATCGTGATCATTTTGGTTACAATATTTGTGATAAGAAATGTTCATGCCGTTTCATCTCTATTCTTTGATAAGGTAAATATCTTTACTCGTTTTCTGTAGCAGATGTTTGAACAATGTTTCTATTAAACAATGTTTCTATTACATTGTTATCCTGTTAAATACAAATTCTGCCATATTAAAAAATACTTTATGACATGACATCCATATGCTACTTGACTAAAAAAGAAATAATGTGTAGTTAATAGATTAGACTAACATAAGGCTGCTTTAGCCTTACCCTGGAGTTGGTTCACTCTCCATCTGTGAATCTAAGCAAGTAAATATTAAATAAATTAGCATTATATTATGGTGTATTGCGAACTCACAGGCTGACGATAGAAAGATATGACTGTGGAGGATATTGCCCAATAACTACCCAGGTTATTAACTGTGAATAAAATAGACCGTAGAAAAGATGCATCATGACAAAGTCCTAGAAGTTGAGTAGATCTGCCAAAGATTTTAATGTGAAAGATCTTACCGACAAAATTGCTTACTGCAGAGCTCAAGGTAGAGTTTACCCTAGTATATGTATCACAGCAACTCTTGTTGAACAAATACTAACTCATAATATTAGATAAAACACCAAAATGCACTACTGGAGATTTGATTTGGTTACCTGGAGATCCATCAAATCCCTTAGCTCCAGGTGGCCCTCTGGGACCAGGAACACCACCAGCAGGGATTTCTCCTGGTGGACCTATGGGACCTACGGGACCAGGTATTCCATCCACACCTCGTTCTCCCTTTATGCCAGGATAACCGTTCTGTCCATCATTACCTAAGGAAAAATACATTAGTGCTACTGCTTGCTATCTAGCGTGACTTACAATATCTAAAATGGTTGGGGCTAATAATGTTGGCAGTAGATTTGAGAAAACTAGTGAAAACATCTCATCAAACTTACCAGGCCTCCCTGATAAACCAGGTGCACCAGGTTGACCTTTGTCTCCTGGTTGTCCTGGTCTCCCTGGAGAACCTGGACCTCCAGGGGTGGCTCCAAGGACCACACCGGGTTCTCCCTTAGCTCCTGGCAAACCTGGTAAACCATCTCTTCCTGGAGGCCCTTGAAAGCCAGCATTAGTTGTTCCTGGTAAACCTGGATCTCCTCTGGGTCCGGGGAAACCTAATCACAAGTTAGACAATTTAAAATTGTGCAAACACATTAGGGAAATTGCAGTGTAAAATGGTTCATTGTCTCTTCTCAGTAGAGATAAGATGTAGGAAGCACTGCTTACACAGAAGTCAATTTCAAACTTCTGTTGCTCAACAAGGTGATTTTATTTTTACCAACTTTAAAATGAGCAAAACTTGCACGGGGAAGTTTTTTGCACTCCTGCGAAACTCCCAATCATAAGGATTCCTATTGGAATTACTGGATTTTGCATGCAAATTTAAGAGTAAATGTGACTGCCCCTTAATGCAATGTAATGCATTGTAATGCATTTGGAATTATAGTTTTAAATATATGGCTAGCCCAAACAAGCTGAGCAATTACGGTGCATACAATTTGTGGTTAGATGGAGTATCCTGTCACATTTGAGGCCGTAATCTTACCCTGAGGTCCTGGCCGACCTCCAGAGCCTGGTTCTCCTCTCTCACCCTTTGGCCCATCAAACCCTGAGCGCCCTCTCCCTCCTGGGTAACCAGACTGACCCTTTGGTCCTAATATTTATATACATACAAACATGCAAAAGAACATGTAAAAGCTATTTAAATGTTAAATTACTCTTTATAGTTCAATTATTAATTTTCTATTTTAATATACTTAATTACCTGGCACCCCAGGATTTCCAGAGTATCCTTGATCTCCAAGTTCACCAGGAATCCTGCAGGGAAGTGGTGTTCCTGTTGACACCCATATCATTGTTAGTAACATATAAAAATGGTCAAAGATGGCCCAGTCCACACCCATTCCCTGCAACTAACCACGACAAATCAAGTGTTAAAATATGGGTGTTTGCGTTAAGCTGGGGACACACTACACGACCGGTTGAAGCATCCTAAGACTGAACTCAACACATTTAAAGACTGTTTCCATCGACTTGAGCAGATTCTAGTCTTTGACGGTCAGTGATGAGCACTAACCTAATGAACTGGTGCGTCACGACTGGACAAATTCTGCCAAACTAAAAAACAAGCTAAAAAAACACAAACAAAAAAACCCCATCCCGCCCCACCAAAGACAACAAAGCGGACAACACTTATTAGCATGCCTATTATTAACATATTGGCTGTTTATTAGTGCTTATAAGGTACATATAATGCATGACATCCATAATCCTACCCAATACCCTAAACTTAACAACTACCTTAAAAACTATTAATAAGCAGCAAATAAGGAGTTAATTGATGCAAAAGTCATAGTTAATGGTTAGTTAATAGTGAGAATTGGATCTTAAATAAAGTGTGACCAAAATCTTTGTGAAAACGACTGGTAACAACTGGTTCTTGAATTCTAAGATTATAATCTTTAGACACCACAAACTATGCGATTTTTCATTCAACACCAAATTACATTCATATTCAGCATGACAAGTCATGTAGTGTGTTCTCAGCTTTAATTGTTAGTAAAAATATATCTGAATATCTGGTGTAACTATGAAATTACATTGCAGTCCAGCATTATAATTTCATGAACTGTCCTGACAATGAGAATGATTCCAAAACATGTATGAACTGAAACACAGGACACAGCACATTTTAATGTGGTTGACGAGAGATCTGTCATATGCTGTCGATAACCACAGAAGTTTTTCAGTTTTCTTTTATGCTCATGCTTAAACGTTAACAGGTTATTGGCAACGTGCTTGTTACTAAGTTATTATAGGAACACATACTGTTTAGCACAATTATGCTTATCATGTTCTCATTGTTGGCTAAGCCGTTTTATAGGGGGGGAAAAAGAGAGCATCTACAAAGGTTAAGAGTGCATAGAGAATCAGTAAGGCCTGGACAAAGACTGGTCCTAGAGTGGGAGATACACAGACCAATGTTCCACTGATGGCTGGAGGACAGCTGTTTGACGAAGTGCTTCAGTTTATCTAAGTTGCTGACGGAGGGACAGAGGTAGAGTATGGAGCTAATCCTTTCAATAGATCAAGGCACGCCACTTCTAACTGATCTTAGAATTGAACATACTGTACTACGTCAATGTGTTGGGGGTTTTAAACTTCAGTGAGGTTTGCTTGTGGACAGCTCAGAATCTTAACCCTTCAGATCACAGCATGCCACCAAAATAATGTTCAGGACCTCGACAATAATCTTAATCAAACAGAGTGGTCCTGACTGAAATTATATTAATTAAAGTACTTTAATTATTATTTTAATACCTCTTTTGTTGGATCTGTCCATCCATTTGGGTACGATGCAAAAGTGTTTGTTGTCTTTACATGGTCATAACAGGGCATATTGGAAATACAGTAATGCTAGTAAGTGAGAGGGCTTTATTCGTAACTGCATCCATCTAGGTTCATTATAACACATAACAGTCTGTATTTAAGTGCTGCAATTTATTGCTGTATAGACTTCACAGATATTCACTTTATGTCAATGTAGAGGCGATATTTGTTTGTGAAGGATAAGCCAAAATAACTTCTGTGGTAATCGATGATACATGATGGGTGTCTGTGCCCAAGGTGAACAAGTGTTGGGACTAATGTTGTGTCACTACAAAGGGTTTGCAAAGCAAATTTGAGAAATGGGCTTTTGATGGTGTACTTGAATCTGATAAAAGTTTATTTTCATACTCAAAAAAATAAACTAAATAACCACATATGCCCCCAGTAAAGTCAGTATTGAAGGGCTTATAACATGCACAAAGATTGTTAAATGATTGGCAAGTCAAGAGGGCCGTTACATGGCAACTACCACGTTTCCAGAATGGCAAGACTAACTGGATTAGACACCTCAAGCAACAGGGAAGTCATAATGAAGGTCAAGTATGTTGGTTTAGGTTTGGTGGACACTCCACAGTTAAGCTGTCTGATACAGTTAGGCCATTGGAAAATGTTGGTTTATTTTGTACTGGCTGCAGCTCTGGGCTTCACATCTCACCTCCCTCTTCCAAAGAGGCACCGTAAAGCCCTGCCCGCCCACAGCTGTCACCTAGTCGGACAACATGCAAGGGCAAGAGAGATTGCAAGAGAAGCTGTCAATCAATTGGTTGATGAATCAGTTCATTCGGGCAGCATCAATAAGCAATCAAATGCATAAGCATGAAAATGTTTGTACCTTTAGTAGAGAATTAAAAAGTAAAAAAAAAACAAACAAAAAAACAGCACATTCGGTTAAAGCAGTGAAAATAAAGAAATCAAGAGAGGAACATGTGCATGGCTGTGTCAATGCCATTCCATTACTAAGAGGGAGAGATGGAGACCATGCAGAGAAGTGAAAGGATTTGGTGATTCAGACATGGATGTTAAGACTTGTTATGATTTAATTGCAACTGCTCAATTTCTCTCTGAATGGAATGGCTTGCAAATAGGTCAAAAGTTCTGTTAGCACAGGCAAAATATAAAGATTCATTTGCATTGCCATTCACTCTCACATGTCCAAAGCTTGTCAAGATGAGGTATAGCAACCTCTAAATTGAATCTCTTTTAGCCCAGCTCATCTTATTATGTTTAATATTGTACTCTAAACTCACAAAACAAGCTAAATATGCTAAGTGGGCCTCATTAGGAAATTGAGAAGGCTTTGATTGACAAAATATCACCTTCTTTTGTGTACATCCAATTTACTGTATATGAACATTATTTAAAAAATGAGTTATTTAATAAATGTATCATACACAATACATGCAAGATTTTTAATCAGTACTAATAACTGAAAAAATATCACAATCTGTATCATTTTTTTTAAATAATGAAATATTTTAGACTGTGTACTTATTGTTAAAGCATTACTGAGGTGTTTCTTCTACTTACCTGGAGAACCTGGAGGTCCAGGTGTTCCAGGAAGACCATTGAATCCAGGATCACCTTGTGACCCTTTGATTCCAGCTACACCAGGATAGCCAATACCAGGTACACCCCTGTCACCAGGACGACCTTTGGACCCTGGAAAACCAGGAAAACCTTTATCTCCAGTCACCCCAAAACCAGGCTCCCCCTGAAAGAAAGAACTTAAAAATGTAAGTATCTCATTGGTGGAAAGCCAGAATCAGAATTAATACAAGCAATAAGAACCACACGTCTTCTTTGGCAGTAACTACAGAGGTGATTCAATAAAATGACAGTGAAAAAAAGGAAAATAAGGAAAAGGAATATCTACTCACAGGTGGGCCTGGTTGTCCAGGAAAGCCAGGAGATCCATCCCTTCCAGTGTTACCGCTTTCTCCAAGTGGTCCAGGAGGACCCCGTTGACCCATATCACCTTTTTGTCCTCTACCTTCTGGGATATTCTGAGTATTACCTTTCTCTCCTTTACGACCCCTAAAGCCTCTTTCACCTGCACGACCCTAAAACGAAAAGCAAAGTGACCTATAATTGTAAACAATTTTGGAAGTTGTTGTTTCTCAAGGATTAATAAGATAACATGTAATTTTATGCATTGCACCTGACAACAAAACCTTTAACCTTGGCAGTGAACTTTTGTGATTTATATTGCTCCACTACTAAGTTGCTACTTCTCCATGCAACATTATTCAGTTCCCCCCGAATATCTTACATCAAGGCCTTGTGGACCTCGGGGTCCTGGGAAGCCTGCATCACCAATTTCTCCCTTCACACCATTGAGGCCTGCAATACCCGGGGAACCCGGAGACCCTTGAGGTCCCTGTGCACCAATCGTTCCTCCACCCAAACAGTTGCAGTCACCATTTTCTCCTGCAAAGAATAGAGTCAAGTAGGAAAAAGGTCTAAGTGTGCCATTCAACATATTTGTCTAAATGAAACCTTATACTTCTCTTTTCAGTTCTACAATTAAGTGCCCTACCTTTAAACCCTTTAAAGCCTCTGTCTCCAGGAAATCCTCTTGGACCAGGCCGACCTGGAAAACCAGGTGGTCCAGCGGAGGACGGGTTTGCTAGATAGAAAAAATTAAATAAGAGTGGCAACCTGCAGCTGCTACCCTAAGGATCTATTTCTGTTCAATGTGACCCACAAAAAAATATTTCTTGATGGGATCTAATTTGGCAAATTCTTAAGTTTCATTAAATCATCTTCTGCAAAGGCTTACGTTTCCTGCCCGGTGGTCCAGGGAGACCTGGAGGTCCAGGAAGGCCCTGATTTCCAGGAAGACCTTCAAGACCATAAGAATTCTGACCTGGGTTTCCCCTTTGTCCTTTGGGTCCACGACTACCGGGGAACCCAGGATTGCCTGGACGACCTGAATAGAAAACCAAGACTCGCAGTTATCATCATACTGACACAGATTCTTGGCACTAGAATGTGGATGACAGCTAGGGCATTGCAATGACTTGCTAAGACGTTTTGAGTGGTTGTTCATATGCAGCTATGCAGTTGTTTTAATGAATAAATAATATACAGCAAAATGAGTTTTGTTCAACCAATTACTGAATCAAAAGCCATTAAAAAGTCTTTATAAACACATTGTGCAAGAACTGTTTTAAACGTATTACTGAATTTGTCATTAATGGACAATGTTACTGCATTTCTTTTTCTCTCCATCTGCTCTTTGGTCAGTTTGGTGTGTTGCAATTTTATTTCTTGAGCATGTTTTACGGTTGTTCATTTGCCATGCGCTCTTGTTTTGTCATTTTGAGGGGAGCACATAGATTCTGTCATGTTTGTTTCTATGTACCATGTGCTCTCCAGTCTAATATGTTGACCCTGGATTCTTGCTTCTAAAGTAATACTGTAGAACATTCTCTTTAACAAGCTGTATGATTTGAGCCATAAAGCCTTAGAATCCAAAAGTTTTTCACTAGTACCTGTTAAAATAGCAGGCACTCCAGGAGCACCAGGCAGACCAGGAAGCCCTGGAACACCCGTATCTCCCGTTATCCCCGGATAACCAGGAAAGCCAGGATCACCTGGAGGACCTAGGTACAAGTAAATTGAATAATCTATGAAGATTGTACATCAGCATACACACGAGTGATCATGTGTGAGAAATTAGAAGAAGCAATTACCACATATAGGGCTGGACAATTGTGCAAAAAAATGAAATCTTGATTTTTCAAGAATGTTTGACCTAACTAGTCAACTAAAAAAAAATTAACTACTACACGATTTAAGTTTCTTTTTCTTTATTAACCCTTTAGTTAAAGAAACTACTATTCCAAGTGCAGCACATATTAAGTTGTCAACATGATGTAAATGTTAAACAAATCACTTATCTTTGCTGAAAAGATGCAAAAACTACAACTATTTCTTGAACAAACCTGACTTATACATATTATGTGTTCAGAAATAATACGAGGAAAATTACTTTAGAAAATCTCAAAAGTCAAAGTGACTTTAGGTATAACATGAGCAGACTTTTATTAACTATAAATGTTCTTTAAAAACAACAGCGGCTTTCAGCCTGTCACCATGATGCAAACATAAAATATCAGACAGAAAATAGTAGTTATTTGCGGGTTTTTTATTAGATTGCACAGCTTTTCCATAATTTTTCCTGTGTAAACATGGATTGTTGCGCTCGCACTCATCTTTGACTTTGTCAACACAAAAGCCCATTCTTTGTGAATAGTGTTTAGTGCTATATTTATGGTCCTTCACAGAGCACGTCACACTTGAGTGGCTAATCACGTGCGCCGACGTGGTTGAATAATTTTTTTCTCTTTACTGTTATCACCGGCATATTATCAAAGTTTCCAGTTCTTACATTTGGTAATATTTCTATTCAAAATCACGATTCCTAAAAAATTTAATCATGGCAAAACAATCAATTTGAAATAATCTATACAATCAGTAAATCGCCCAGTCATACCCTTATGAAACAAAAATATATTGCAGTATATTGGAAAATATCATGTAATATATCAGGCATATATTCTTATAAATATAAATTTTTTCAATATATTGAAAGCGGCAATCATTTGTATATTTTGCAATATATTATATAATATATGTATCATCAATACATTATAAAATGTATTCAAATATATAAAATATTAGAAAATAAAAAGGAAAATAATATATTACAATATATCATAATATATTTTAAGAAATATATTGGTAAATATATTTTACTTTCGTAAGGGTAACGACATATTAGATCATGGAAGTGTATAAAAATGAAAAACGTTTCATAAAAATAAATTCAACCTCTATGAATGAAATAATGGTGCTTCCTGATACCTTTAATTCCAGCTTCTGGTTCCACAATTGGCCCAGGTGGACCTGGGTCTCCCCTGTCACCCTAAAAAATATATTTACAATATGCTATTGTGTAACATATTTCTGTTTTGAAATACATATTTGTGTTTTTCCTGTTCCCTGTTCTTACTTTTGTGCCAGTAAAACCTGGTTGTCCCAGAAAACCCTGAGGTCCAGGGAAGCCCTACAGAGGAGACAGAGGATGGTTGGTATCTAATGAAGATATAAGAGGAAAACTGTTTAAAGTAAAGCATTTCGTATCTTACTTTTATCCCAGGAAGGCCAGGAGGACCGTTCAGACCAGGTGGACCCTGCCATGTCGAACAATACATAAGAAGAAATTTTGATTTAAAACAAATAAAAAATAAATGTAAAATGTATACTTTATTTTCTTATACAGTATAAACAAACAAAAGATGATATGTAAAATGTTCTGAAATGTTGTACCCTATGCTGAATCACAAAATGTAGCAGTAACATCACCTACCCTTAAGCCTGGTAAGCCCAGGATTCCCTTTTCTCCGGTTTCACCTCTATACCAAAATGGGCCCTATATATGCACAAGAAATGTGAATGTCAGTTTTAAACAACAACATACAGTATCAAACATGAATTAGGGTAACAAGCTGTCTTTGATTACTCACTGGTGGCCCTGGTCCCCCTGGAAAACCTGGAGTACCACCATAGCCTTTATCACCCTGAGGAAGAGAGAGAGAGAGCAGAAAGTAGAATGAGAATTCATAATGTCACATTTTGATATCAAAAAAACAACTGGGCTTGGGATTAAGTGGCTTTTACACCTGAAAATCAACTGAGCTTTCAAGATATTTAAACGTAAAAAAAAAAATTCTCCATATTTTAGCAATTCAATGACACTGATATTTCTATGGTGAAGACGTTACAAAATATTTAATACAATGTGCAGCAATTTATTGTTGTACACAATTCTATGCATGAAATCTACAGATTTCAATTCAGTTGAAAACCGTGTGCTGGGACATGGGCTCCAAATTAAACAAACAAGAATCTTGCATTTTAAAACCTACATAATAAAAATCAAAAATATAAAAAATACAATAAAAACAGTACTGTGACATACAGTATTATATCAAATAACTGCTTTCTATTTTGTTTGGTGCTTAAGAAACATTTTGTATCGTTATGAATGCAGAAAACAGTTGAGCAGCTTAACATACTATTAACTAAAATTCTGCTTTGTGGAAACTGTTATAATTTTTTCTGGATTGTTTGATGAATAGAACATTCAAAAATAACAGAAAGTGATTGAAATATAAATCTTTTGTAACATTATAAATGTCACTGTTGTCATTTGAGATAAAAGTATTTATATATATATAAAAAAAAAATCATAATAATAGTGTAAATCATTAAAGGGTTACTCCACCCCAAAATGAAAATGTTGTCATTAATCACTTACCCCCATTTCGTTCCAAACCCGTAAAAACTTCTTTAGTCCTCGGAACACAATTTAAATTATTTTAGATGAAAACCTAGGATTGAGACCCATTGACTGCCTTTGTATCCTTTGTATAGAAAACGTATCCTTGTGTCACGGCTGACACAGAATAGCATATGCTGCTTGCGTACAGTGGATATTCTCCAAAATGATGCTATGGTGATGAGGAGTGACACATAGCAGACGAATTGTTGAATAAATTCGTTATTTATGTTTTCTTCACGTACAAAAGTATTCTCATCAATTCATAACGTTACAGTTCAACCACTGATGGCAGATGGACTATTATGAAGATGTCTTCCATACTTTTCTGGACCTTGACAATGTAATTTACTTGGCAGTCAATGGGACAGACACAAGCCTCCTGATTTTCATCCAAAATATCTCAAATTGGGTTCCGAAGATGAACAAAGATTTTACGGGTTTGGAACGACACAGGGTTAAGTGATTAATGAAAAAATAATAATTTTGGGGTGGAGTAACCCTTTAAATTGAGGTATACGGTTTCAAAAAAAGAATTTAACATTTGAACCACACTTTCACACAAATGTATTACTTGCATTTAATGTTTTAAAACAAGATATTATCTACCAATACCTATATTATATGATTAATTATATTTATACATTTGTAAGCATGGCTGAAGTGTCCCTTAAGGGCCACTGTAAATATGCACACATAATTGAAGCATTTTGGAACATGTGAATGAAATCACCAACAAATATGAAGACTTTACGGACACCAGCCTCAATGTTCACCACAGGGTGAAGTATGGCATGAATACATCAAGAACAAAGTGGACATCACCCTCTTGGAAAGCAGGTCTGAGGTACAAGGGGACAAAGAAACTGTAGAAAAGATTTTGAGGAGGACGGTGTCGATTGACTTCATCCTGGGTTTAGATCCTCACAGCTGTGTTTTCCTCACAAACCTTAGTTCCTTTGTCTCCTTTTAGAAAGCCAACAAGCTCCACCACTCCATTGACCAGTGGGCAGCCTGGGTCACCGGGTGGGCCCACATCTCCCTGACATGGTAACCAAGGAAGAGAGATTTTTTTTTTTTTTATGTGGGACAAGATGAGGTGTGATGGGGAAGCTGTTTGTAGACGGTAGCAGCGGAGCATGTTGAAGAGGCATGTGGTAAGTTTTTTGCATTTTGAAGAAGGACGTTAAGAGGACTGTGACCACTGCCGGAGCAGCACGGAGATCAGGGTGAGGAGGAGATGATTGGACATTGGCTGAATGAAGGAGCTTTGATAATTAACCACATATTTAAAACAATAAATGTGCCTTTATCTCTCCCCATTCAATCAATATGCAACTAAACATACATGATGTGTATTCAGAAAACATTCTCATAATCAAGGTGTTTACAAATGTCAGTCCCAATTGATAAACTGTCAGAATGTTCCAGACCATTTCCCTGGAGTGATGATGTGGCTCAGTGCCCTCTAATGCTCCTCCTAATGCTCTCTCACCCACCATCCACACCATCTCACCCTGGAAGTGCCCCTCCCTGGGTTGGCATCACTGCTCCCCTGTGCATTACCTTCTCTCCTTTGTAGATAGTGCTTATTGCTGGTGCGTTAAACTGAACGGCTGGACTGCCCCTGAGTCCTGCTGGACCAAGATCCCCCTGAGATCCACAACACAGACATTTGACACATTAGAGTCCAGGATTTTATCAGAGAGAGAGAGAGATAAAGAAAGAGTTTTGGTCAGGTTCAGTAAAAAGGGAAAGTGCAAAAGTAAGAAGGCAAAGAGAGAGAGAGGCAGTTAAAATGTTAAGATAAAAGAATCGGGACTGAAAACAAAGGGTAGTGAAATAGTGTGAGAACAACGGGCAGATCAACAAATAAAGGATGAATGATAAATCGCATGTGACTGTCATGTGCATCTCATGAGTATAGCCCATTCTGAGATTAATAGTACTAATAGTATTAATAGTAATCTCTATCACGTGCTTTCAGATGGAAATTATTCAAATGCATTTAATACATTGAGCCATAGATCAAGCTATGCGCGTTCACGACATGTTGTTGTCCTTGTTGATGATAAAATGTTATTTTATTGCTGTAATTAATTTATAGCATTAACAAGATGACCCGTTAAATTAATTTTGGAATCGATGACTGATGAATGTATTTTTAGTCCAGTGCCTGTATTTAAGATATCTGGATCAACTTACTATGTTGTGTATTTTCATCAGTTTCAATATGAAAAATAACTTTCGTATTGATTCAATGGATTTATAGCATTTTGAGTAAGAAAAAAATCATGGACTTATTGCACTTTAGGAAAAAAATAATAAAATTTGATAATAAATATTTTTTAAATCAAAACCTGAATTGGAATTTTTAATGTTATTATAACTTAAAGATGCTATGTGAAAGTGTGAAACAGAAAATAGTGTTTCCCTTTCAAGGGAATTTCGAACTGCGTCCTTTAGGGGTCTCTATGGGGAATGACTAGTCGCGACCCATGTCTGAAGCATACATTGAAGAAACACCAACAAGTTGGCCGGCGACAGTCCCTGATGTCTCTACCAATGTGACTTTAGAATAAATAGGCGCCAGGAGAACACGTCATTCTCTTCTTCATCTTCACTCACTGTTCTATTTGAAGCGTGCATTTGAACGTGGTAAGAGCGATCTGTCTCTAACAATCATGACTACTAGCAAAGCGTTTAGACGGTGTGCGCATCTGTGTATCGTTATTTGAAACCTGATGACACACAAGATATTTGCGGGGTTTTTTGGGTGAAGAGCACCATGCAATGTCTTTGAGAGAACAATCAGCGTGCATTGCAAGCATTTTTCAATAAAAAAGCTCCTCTCTCATTTGTCTCTCTTTTTGTAGAAAGAGAGGCAGCCATCTGCTTCCCGCGGTTCAGGACCCGCTGCTGCTGAGGCACGGAGGAGAATGAGGAGTTTAACCCTCTGGAGTCTAAGGGTATTTTTGGGGCCTTGAGAAGTTTTGTCATGCCCTGACATTTGTGCTTTTTTCAGTTTCTTATAAATATCTAAATGGGTAAAGTATAATATCACTGTAATCAGCACAAACTGGGCTATAATAATGTGTGAAATGCATGCATGTACATGATTGTATTTTTGAGAAAAAAAATGTTATGCATGGTTAGTGAAAAACTAAAAATGTTAAATCACTTGAATAAGGCAATAAAACACATACATAAAATTGGTTGCCGGAAAAGTTGAGAACTGGAGCTTGTAGCCTAGAATTTTTCAATCTGAATGATGTGAAAATCATCTTGTTTACTCACTCACAGAAAACAATATATTGATTTAAATTTTCTAAAACACTTTTTGTTGGTAAAAGTCATATGCGAGTAGGCGTCATATATATATTAGGGCTCATGATTTAACGCGTTGATTAGATTAATTATGGAAAAATATGCGTTAAAATTATTAATGCATTTACAAACTTGACCCACCCCAGACCTATGTGGATCATCTGCAATTTCATACAGTCGATTGATGACTTATATGAGGCAGGGCAACAACTTACTGTGTGATGGAGCCTAGAGAATATCCCTGAAATTCAAGATATGGGGCAAAATGCCCCTGTTTGAAATTTTGTCTCATATTTACATCACATAGTTAAGAAATATCACACGAGCTGTAGGCTAAGTGCAATATCACACAAGTGCAAATGTGATACTCATCTACAACAGTTCATTAAGAAGTTAATATTGTGTTATTTTAGATACAATGATGCCAAACACAGCAGCATTTCATTTCTTAATCCATGTTTTAAACGAATTTGATGAACCATTTGGGGCATTAAACTATTGGCCAAAGTTGTGTTGGATTTGAAGTGGTATTGCACAGACCAATCTTTGTATGGCATCAAAGTACCACAAGAGTGATTCAAAAGCACAAGGAGTCGTCTGCTCTCTAAACTCTTGCGGTACTTTGATGTCACACACTGGTCGGTCTGATAGGGATGATCCACTTCAAGTCGAACAAGCCTAATGATTCAATGAACTATTCATAAAGAACCATTTACTTCAGTTCTAAATTAATCCGCCATTTGAACGAATCAAATTAATGAATAAATGACTCAATGACTTATTCATTAAGACATTTACCACCACCTACTGGCAGTTTTAGTTTATTATTTAGAGTATTGTTTTATCAATAAATAATTTAATATTTTCATAGTAATAATAATAAAATTAAGAAAATAAATTATTAAAGTTATAGAATTCATTATAGATTCAGAATAGGGTGCTGACTTGCAGTGTTTCCTAAACACTCGTTGATATTATGTCCAGCTGGTATGATAGCCCTGGTTCTGGCTTCATACTGCCTGGATCATGCAGCCAGGTCATAGGCTTCTGCGAGAGCCTTCTTGGTCATCAGGCCCCCGACACGGCACCGCAAGAGTTTCCTGATGTCCGGCCAGGTCGGTCTGAGCGTGAAGTATAAGTGGCATTTGCGACAATCTTCTTGTGTTATGCTGTCCCAGGCAGTGCTCCCTTCACCTTAGAACGTTGTATTTTAGCTTGCCTCTCTTGTTCGGTTCAGCACCTGTGTGATGCTTGGGTAGCTTAAAGTTCACACGCTAAGCTCTGTGTACTTTCTGAAATCCACATGGTGGTAAGTGTGCATGCAAGACTCTGTGCACTTTCTGAAATTCTGCACGGTAAGGGTAATGCGCTCAGCTTTGTTCCCTTTCTCTGAGTTGGTTAGACCCCAGTACCTTGGGCTCCACTCAACCAGTGTGTCTTTATTAATACACTTCAAGCATCACTTCCCTTAACATGCAGGGCTATTGTGAGCATGGCGCTTCCCTTTAAGTGCCTGAGTTCTCTCCCCTTCTGAGGAGTTGATTTCCTTGCTCCGTGTGCTGTTCTTGTGGTAGTTTAGCAGCACTCCCCTTTACCAAAAAGGGTTGCCTATGAGCGCACTACTCTCTTCCTGTATTCGGAGTTCCCCTCTCACTGAGAATTGAGTTCTCTGTTTTCCCCCAGAGTACGTGGCAACCAGCAGCATCAGGTGAATTAGACCCTTCCTTTATCTCTCTGATGCGCTGAGCTTTGGCTAGCTTGCAGTAAGATTACCCTTCTGATTCTCACTATCAGGCTGTAAGTCGAGCCCTGTGACATGAAGTCTTTGCGCATATTCAAAAATCCACACTGTAGTAAATTTGCACGCTAGTTCTCTGTGTTTTTTCTAAAATCCTATATGGTGAGGGCCTCGTGCATTTGCTTCATGCCCTTTCTTGAGCTGGTAAGCCCCGTTCATCCAGGGCGCCACTCCACCTATGTATCCTCAGGATACCTATTTAAACAGGGTGTTGCTACTAGAGATCTGTTGAGACAGTTCCTTTAGCAAGCAGTAGCCCCTGTGTGACAGGCCAAAACTTAATATACTGCTAGGCTCTTGGTCGTATCCCTTTAAAGGAATCTATCTTGATTCCAAGCCTTGAGCTTTACCCCGGGCCCAGGAGTCTGGCTCTAACAGGCAAGTTTGGGTATGTAGCCTAGGCCTTTGGCTGTAAGGGATAATGGCACGGACAGCCATCTAACGTCCCAGGGGCAACTCCCCTGGAAATGGTAGCGTTGGTACTTAGTACTCACCATGGTTCTGGCCTGCACTCACCTGAGCATGGTGGCATGGGTATACTTTACCCCATAGCAACCCCTAAAGGACGCAGTTTGAAGGAACATCCTCGACAGGGAACATCTCAGGTTACAAATGTAGCCATGGTTCCCTAAGTAGGGACACTGCATCCTCTAGCTTTCCTGACATGCTTCAGACACGAGCTTCAGACAAAGAAGTGAATGACATGTTCTCCCGGAGCCTATTTATTCTATAGTCGCATCAGTAGTGCCGTCAGGGGCTGTCGAGGGCCTATTTGTTGGTGTTTTTTCAATGTATGCTTCAGACACGGGTCACAACGAGGCGTTCCCTACCTGAGACGATTTCATCTTGCCACTTTCTTGGTAAAGAAACACATTTTTAATCAAATTAATCAAAATGGATTTACTGCGTTTTGGAACCAAACTCTTCAAATATTTTCAGATTATGTAATCCATTTGAAAAATGCATACAGATGCATACTACGGAGATGATGAGTCAGTGTCGCCAACTTCATCTCTTAAACTGAAAACAGAAAGCACTAGTGTAAAAATAAATTATTAAAACGTTAATGCAGTGTACTTGTTGTTTTCCCCTAACACATTCAGAATTATTATATTTGCCTGTGCGCTGTGGCAAGCCTTTTTTGTGTGTGCTTGAGCGCTTATTAGGCTATGTAGGCAATTAAAGGCTCATTATTATGATTTATATGGTTTACTAATAAATGTGTAACTTATAGTCGACTAATGCTTAAAATGAATGACTACTAGTCGACCAGAAAATTCTTTAGTCGAGAGCAGCCCTAATGCATATTGACTAATTGTTTACAAGAAGCGTAAGAGGCTGAAAATTTGCTAAATATATAGCCTACTTGTTTAATAAGTGACACTTAGCCTGTGTTTTAAAATCTTTATTTGAATTTGGCAATTAACATTTTTATTTTTAAAACCTTTATTTGAATATGGCAACACAATATTGCCCTCTACAATATTTATAGGAATAAATCTTTGACAGAGACTTTCAGCCAATCACTGTGTGCATAGTTAGTAAGTATGCTGACATCATCCATAGCAATAAGATAAACCTCGCCCTAACTCTTAGCTTAAGACTTCTGTCTATTCAGTAGTACAAGTTTGTCTCAGCGGCTTTGTGAATATGTTTTAAGAAAAAACTCTTAGCTAAAACCATTTACTGCTATTTAGAACTCTTATAGTTAAGATAAAATGTTTTGTGAATACATGCTCAGATTCTTCTAAGTATTTTTGTCTTATTTTCCAGTAAAAATTTACCAATATTCTTAATATTTATCCAGCTTTTATTTCTCATCCCATTAGCAAGTTTTGTTTTGTGTAAGAAAAAATTATGCAAGTCTCTGAAAAGATTTCATCTAATGCAATATTGCTTTTAAATTTAGTGTATGTGAAATACCTATTTCATTGTTTGATGAATGTATTTTTCATGTTGCATTTATTTTATATGTCACAGCAAAAAAAGCATAATTTGATTTAATAAAATGTAATAATTTTTTTTACAGATATATTAAAAAACATGAAAAAAAATTTATAAGACCCCATGAAATGAAAATGAGAGTTTTGGGATTTTTATTCCATGTCTTGTATACTCATAAATATTGACATGTAGCACAAATAAGCATCTGGATTTATAGCCTTTCTTTTCCAGGAAAGAAAGCAAAGATCTTTGGTCATAAAGAAATTTATTGGGGTCTTTAACATCAGAGACACTCAGAGAAGTGTTTGTTTTTAACCACCAACAAACACATGCAATACACCTTTAGTATAGAGGAAAAAATGCTTTCATTGAAAAAAAAAAACCTTGAACAAACAACCAGGACTCAAGATCTACATCTAAATGCATCTTAAGTGTTTATGCAAAAAAATATATTGACAGTATTGGATGAAATTTGGCTATTATGTAAAAACTAAAAGCTGTTGTGTGTAGAGGAAAGCTTAGTTGTAAGCTGATGAAACCCATACCTTTTCTCCTGGCTCTCCTTTGTATCCTTGACCTGGACTTCCCTGTAGAATAAGCAAAGACATTCAGCAAACCTTTATGTATGGTGATCTTAACCATTATTGAGTCAGATTGCTTTTACTAAAGGAAATTTGTACTTAACAATTGACACTTCAGGAGCTACAGTTAAAGGGGTCATAGACGCAATTCAAATTTTCCTTTCTCTTTGGAGTGTTACAAGCTGTTTGTTCATAAATAAGACCCCTAAAGTTGCAAAGAATAAAGTCTCAAATCTAAAGAGATATTCTTTATAAAAGTTAAGACTTGTCCACACCCTCCTAAAACTCCTCGTTTAAACACGCCTCCACATGTCTATGTCACTTCATTGTGAAAGCGAAACTATTTTGTTTTGACTTCCAAAACAGGACGTTATCTGCTTTGTCATGCCTAGAGCTGATCCGTGCTGATCACTGAGGAAATACATCAATTTCGCACTGTGGATCGCTGGATCGGCTTTCACTGTGTATGAAGCGGAGTCCAGCCCGGGGTCGTCACATGCCCTAACCCTAACCCTAACTGCTCCTTTGTCGAATCCACCGGCCGTGCTGTTCTCAAGATCGTTCTCCGGTCGTTCCTCACTCAAGCCCACTGACTGCCGCTCACTCTAGCCTGCAGTTTGTGAAACTGTGTGACACATTGTAACATAACATTTCTGTCACATCCTTGAGGTATTCAGCCAATCACATTGCACTGCCCAATCAGCATGCACCTCACTTTTCGAAACGATGACCTTTGTAAAAATCGATACGTTTCAGAAAGACGGTGCATAGAGGAGCAACAATAATGTACATTATGTGGAAAATAATGTTTTTTTGTTTGTTTTTTTACCTTAAACTGCATAAACACATTGCACTACACCAAATACACAACATAATGTTCTTATAAGCAACATCATATGACCCCTTTAAAGCAGACCATTATAATACTTAAAGGGGTGGTTGATTGAGATTGCATTTTTTTTATGTTTGCTAATGTGTAATGTTGCTGTTTGAGCATAAGTAATATCTGCAATAGTGCAACACTGAAAAATCAATGCAAACGGAGATATTTTCTTTTACAAATTCTGGCAGTTTAATGCCTACAAAAACGGCTGGTAAGGACTACATCAAGCTTCTTCCTGGGTCCGTTACGCTATGAACCTAGATAAACCCCGCCCCCGGGAACACGCAACAAAGGGGGCTCGGCCATGTTGTGCTGCTTTAGAAAAGAGGAAGAGAAAACTAGGGGTGCGCAAAACCAATGTTCTAAGGCAGCGGTTCTCAGTCCTGTTCCTCGTGTTGCCCTGTTCTGCATCTAACTTTCTGTCTCTCTCTCCTTCTCTGTCTCTCTCTCTCTCTCTCTCCCTCTCTCATTCAGATCGTCTGATCAGCTCCAACAAACTGTTCATTTATAAAGCTTAAATCAGAATAAAACCTTATGTTAAAAGCTAACAGAAGCAGTAGCATTTACAGACAACAGCGTATCTTAAAGTATGAGACAACAACAAACAAACATACCATTAAGAGCATGCTTGCACAGGTCCTGTGCCATTCTCTTTATATTCTCTGCATCTCAATTGGGCTCAAATTGATAAGGAATATAGAGGACGTCATTATTCATGCTCTAGAGGCGGTTTAGCGATTCACAACACACTGAGCTATCTGACCAATCTCAGCTCATCACGTATTGCTGAGGGAGGGGCTTCATAATAACAGGAAATAATAATCGAGGCGTTTGACAGAGAAGGGACAGATCGGTGTGGAATAAAGGTAAATTATGTGAAAAAGAAAGCTTTAAAAATAAATAAAGGATGAACACATAGACTGCACCCCATAAACACAATCAAGCCTAGAAAAAAAAACAGTCAACCACTTCTTTAAAGTCGGCATGAAACGGAAGTTGAGATTGTAATTTTTTTCCTTGATGTGACATATATCCGAGTTAAACGGCTTCTGAAATTAGAAAAAAAATGTAGGGCAGGGCTTGGTTTCGTCCAACGGGGAATTGATTGGATCGTTGGAGGTTGGGCGTTGCAAACAAAATGAAGGCAGATTTGAATGCTAGTTTACATTCAGTTGTGGAGGATTTCTCTCCACCGTTACCCTCCCGTCCCATGAAAGATTTTTTAATGAGGAGCCCGGCGACGAGAACGAGGACGAGGAGCTAGATTTTCAAGCAGGAATCAGCACCATATTTATACGAGCCTCCCGCAAACCAAGATGAGTCGAGTGAAGTTGTCGGTCAAGTTCACCCTCGAGAGTTTCTCTGAGAGGCGGTGCAAAAAACGAGAAAGACACCTATAGCCACACCCTCATCGGCTCTGGCCGCACCCTTTCGCCATGGCACGTGACCGAAAGAGAAGAGAGGTCGTTTCGAGGGGGGATGGTAGGGTAATGTATTTGATTAAAGATTATAAGGGTACATGAATTTTAAAAAAATAATGAAGTGCACAGATAAATCATTTATAATAAACACTACAATATTACATATAAAAAGAAGATTTGTCAAATTTGATTTCATGCCGACTTTAATGCATCTGAAATTATTAACTTTCATTCCAAAGCAAGTGCTAGTACTCAAAAGTGCATATATGTTAACATACTGCCCTCTGTCTGACAGAAGGAAGAAAAGTTAAACATGATAGGATTATGCATTGTAAACTATGCTATTTCAAAATTGTTCCTTAGATAACTGAACTTACTGGAGGTCCAGGTGGACCAGGTGGACCAGGCACACCCTGTGGAGAGAGAGAACAGTGAAATTACAGTATTTATACTGTAGACAGATGGTATTTTTAGACAGTCTAAATAGATGTATAGATTTAATACATACAGGAAATCCATCTGGACCTCTGGGTCCCAATGCACCTGAAAATCCCATTGGACCTGGAGGGCCTTTGATGAAAGAATTCTAAGGATTTTACAAAGAATTTGTGGTTACAAAAAGACAACATTTGGTTTTTAGTACTTAAAAGTTGAACAGAAAGTCAAAATCCCAAATAGGAAATAAGTGAAGGGAGACCAAGGTAGATTTCCAGTCTGTGTAAACAACCACCCTATAATGATAAAAATCCATCTACTCCTTTTTTAAATCCCCATAAATAATAAGCAGTGTCTCAGAACAATCTGTCAAACGTGATGTCACATTTCACAGGCCCCGCCCATGACTGTTAACAGACAGAGTCGTATTAGAAATGTCTTCTTATTAAAGCTATAGAAGATATTCAGTCCAGGGCAGTGATTGATTTTTTGAATTTTCATTTTATTGTTTGGGTCATATTCACAGCATAGACAGGAGAATAGGTAATGTATATTACGCTGCTGACAGACATTTAACAGACTGTGTTCTTGTAACTTATGTGTTTTTAACATAAACTTGTGAGTATTTGTCAGTTTAATTGCAATAAGACATGAAAAAGCGCTTAGTTTAGGACTCACATGTCATGTGACAGCCACTTTCTGTGGCGTGCGCTTTGAATGTTTGCGCTTAGAAAACCCTATATCAGATGTTACATGTTAACTGATATGGCTTCAAAACGCATGATTTCAACATGATAATCAAAAGCAATCAGATTATTTGTTTTTGGCAGAGAATCTTAGGTATGAGCTGTAAAGGTACCTATTCTGGAAAAGTGTGAGGGGAGCAGCAGCTCATTTGCATGCACAAAAAACAAGTGTGTTTCTTCTTCTACGAAAAATAGGCATTTGAAAAATGATATAATAAATGATCTGTGGGACTTTCCAACTTCAGTTCCAACTTTTTGGAACTTTTTAAAGAATATCTTATCAAAAGATTAATATTTTATCATCATTAATTTTGTTTGAATTGAACATTGTTTGCTTGACATTCCTCTATTGAACACAAAAGAATAATGTGCTTACTTGTCATTCTTTTTCATATAATTACAGTGAAAGGGAACTGAACGTTTAAAGACTCAAAATGGGCACAAAAGAGGTCAATAGCTGTATTCAAAGATTTCTGAAGCCATGTGATACCTTTGTGTGACAAACAATCTAGTATCCTATTCATCTCCAGTATGCTGTTACTACTACAACTAGATTCATTGAGTTGAAGTTCAAAATAATGAGAGGACTTCAAACACAGCTCTATTGAAGATAAATGTCATTATGCAGCTCAATTCAAGAGACCTCAAAATGTTTAAATTCAATTTTAAATAGTCATCACCAGACATTTATCATACTTCTTTTTTTTGTGTGTGTGTGTGTTTGTTCTTTTGAAGCTCAAATCCCTTAGTCTTTATTTCTTAAACATGACAGTGAGTAAACAAGAAATTCATTTATAGAGAGCACCTTAAGATTAAGAACATGGGCTTACACACATGGCCCACCTGTGAGGATTTAAAACCACAGGAAATAAAAGATGCCTGAAGTGTTGAAAATGACCGAGGGATTTTCCCATACAGGTCTGCACTCCACACCCAGATTTACAACTACCTCACAACACATATTATTAACAGGGTTGGCAGAAAATGCCACGTGAGCTTCAGTATTAACACGTGGATGTGTGGATGAGTGTGTCCCATTAAAATGCTCACATGTGTTATTTGTAGCAATGTAATGATCCACTAATTTCACAATTCTATTCACAATTTTTTATTTCAATTTTGATTTTCTATATATATATTTTTTTTTTACAAAATGAGATTGAAGACATTATACAGTAAATAAAGAGATGACGTTTTATTGGGCTATTGCTGCTCGTTCCTTTGTGAAATTGAATCAAAGATCAATTAGATCAAATGGAAGCGTTCAAGCAGGTAAGTTTCATTGTGTTTTCCATACATTGATTTATTTGTGACAGCCTGCCACAATATCAAAACAGAAAGAGATTTTCCAAAAGGCTTTGACTTCATTGAATAGACGTGAGCACTGTACGTGTCAAAGTCGAAACACAGTGCGGGTGTTTTTATATCACTGTATTTCTGAAGGAAACCAGCTGTCTTCAGAAAATGATGGATGTCATTTTTATTTCATCTTGCCTGTAATGCCTGAGCAGCATATGTGATCACGGGCTCAGTGCTTATTTGATTACAGCCGTTACTGGAGAAACAAGCGCCTCCTGCTGGCAGAGAATGAATTTGCATACAGTATATGCCGATACAAATAGAGTGCAAGGCATTTGGTAATGAGCGTGTTTGTGTGTTTTCCTTTGGTACCAAAGCTGGTACCGAGAACCATGGCTTTTCACTGGCATTGGTACCAAATACCGAATTTTTGGTACAGTTTCACTAGTGAGCATATATGCAAATTCATTCTCTGCCAGCAGGAGGTGCTTGTAGAGTGGGTGAGGGAGCTTTCTCCAGAAACGGCTGTAGCTAATCAAATAAGTTCATTAGTTGTTTGCTTGGGTTTAATAAAGAATGGTTGTAACTTACTAGTTCAGAAAGATCCATATAATATGGTTCTCCTTTTTGACCTTTTCGACCAGCGAGTCCCTAAAATCAAGAGGAAAAAAAAAATGTATAAATGAAAACTAATCTAGACTTCATGAATGATATCACTACATTGTACACTACAAAATAGCAGGACAGAAAGTATTACACTAATAAATAACTGAGCATGCAATTTATAAGTCTAAAATAAGTTGTCAATGCCTGGTGCATTGAGCTTTTTTATAAATGAAATTGTGTTATGATAAAAAGTTTGTAAAACATTTTTTTATTCAATGTAAAATAAATAAATAAATATATGTGATCCTCCAAAATAAATAAAGAATTCAACTGGCTTTTGATAAGATGGTTTGTTTCTTTAGTAAGTGAAACCGCTACTGTTATTCAATTTGGTAAATATTACAGTATATGCTACAATCTTCTTGAGATGAAGAAAAAGCTCTTAAACTTACAGGAGCCCCGGGCAGACCAGGAACTCCATCACGGGCTCTGTCACCTGGGTCACCTCGTGTCCCATTACAGCCATCCAAGCCTGGAGGTCCCCTGGGCCCCTCCTGACCGGGGTGTCCCTGCACAGGATTGTAAAAACAGTTTATTATTTTCAGTAAAGGGAGAAACTATAGTAAGAGACAAGAACTGTGTACTCACTGGAACTCCATCATTACCAGAAAACCCAGGAACACCCATTGGGCCCTGTCAAAAATATTTATAAAACACACAAAAAGTCATTTTGCACCACCATGTACACTATTGCACTGATACCTGTATTTAGATCTAATATGAGGGCACATTCACATTTGCAAACATTTCATTACATTCACAAAGTATCGAGAATAAAAACAAATAATGCCTCTCCATAAAATCTGACCTTATCTCCATTTGGTCCAGGAGGGCCTTTACGTCCTACATGGCCATTTTCTCCTTTGGGCCCAACTGGCCCTGGGGACCCAATAACACCCTCAGGACCACTGCTGCCCATCTGTCCATGCTCCCCATGTTGCCCCTAAAAGGAGACAAAAAATGGATATAAAAGATAGATGTACAGATCCTTCCTGTATTAATCGCTTTACTGTATTCCTCATTTGTTTAGTTGCTTAGGATAAAACCATCTGCTAGATGAATAAATATAAATTAGGGCTGTAAAATCAATAAATCGTGATTAATCACATCCAAAATAATTTAGTGTTTACATAATATATGTGTGTGTGTGTGTGTGTACTGTGTATATTTACATTTAGATATAAATTGTTAAAATGTCCAGCTGGAGTGTCCATGAGCTCCACTAGAGGACACTCCATCCCATACCTTTGCCACTCTACCCTGGACTCCATTTCCCATAACCCTCTGCCTAGCTGTTTCCAATCATGTGGACTAGACAGGTTGCACTCACACTAACACTCACACACATGGCTGAGTATTTTTAACCTGTATCGTGATTTTTTCCCCCCCTGTGTTTCCTTGCCTTGCCTTGGTGTGTTTTTGACCTTGGACTAGGGTGACCATATGCGCCGTTCATACGGGACGAGTCCCAGCCAGGATTTTAATAAACAAAAAAACTCTACTCGTGCACTTTTTACCCAACTTTGAATACATTTTAGTCATTCAATGTGTGTTAGAAAAAAAAGAGAAAATATATACAGAAATAAAATAAAGTTATACATAATCTGCAGTATTTGTGTAGTAGAACAAATGTTAAATATCAAAGAATAGCATAGTAAGAGTAGTAAAAGGACTCGTCTTCATTGCTGTAACCACTAGTAATACTTAATGCTGACCAAAGGGGGGCGACACAATACAGCATTTAAACTGTCTTTTTACAGAGTATGCAGCAATTTTTTGATAGAATTATTCAAGGCATTGCTTATAAAAGGGAAGGTAAGGAACGAGTACAAACTGCAGTAAGTGTGATTGTGTGAACTGTGATATGGCAACTTACTCCTCTTCTTTGACTTTAAAAGACTAGGGTAAGTTCATCTGATAATGGCCCCTGTGATATTGGCAGCACACACTCATGGCTCAAAGAGCTTAAATCCCTTCAGTTTAAGACTGATGCATATGGGTGTTTCCAGAGAAGAGCCCAGCTGTGACTGCATTTCATGGGTGAAGTCTGGCCAAATACACAGTAACCACTCAATCAGGCCCCCATTATGAAGTATTCATAATATAATATATAATACAAGACTGAAGATAAGCACACACATGACCGTGCTTGCTCTGAGGCCAGTCAATGCTGCTATTACTAAGAAATAATTATTAGGAGCATTAATATATATATATATATATATATATATATATATATACATATATATATATATATATATATATATATATATATATATATATATATATATATATACACAGTACAGACCAAAAGTTTGGACACACCTTCTCATTCAAAGAGTTTTCTTTATTTTCGTGACTATGAAAATTGTAGATTCACACTGAAGGCATCAAAACTATGAATTAACACACATGGAATTAAATATGGAATTATATACATAACAAAAAAGTGTGAAACAACTGAAAATATGTCATATTCCAGGTTCTTCAAAGTAGCCACCTTTTGCTTTGATTATTGCTTTGCACACTCTTGGCATTCTCTTGATGAGCTTCAAGAAATGGTCTTCTAACAGTCTTGAAGTTCCCCGAGAGATGCTTAGCACTTGTTTGCCCTTTTTGCCTTCTCTCTGCATTCCAACTCAAATCATCATTCCAAATCATCTCGATTGTGTTCACGTCTGTGGAGGCCAGGTCATCTGGCACAGCACCCCATCACTCTCCTTCTTGGTCAAATAGCCCTTGATGCCTTCAGTGTGACATAGAAGAAAGCTCTTTGAATGAGAAGGTGTGTCCATGCTTTTGGTCTGTACTGTATATATATATAGATAGATAGATAGATAGATAGATGTGGAACAGAGTATAGTTAAAATAATATCAAGAGTCTAAGGAGTAATGGTATGTTTCACATACCAATTCTGGTCCCCTCTCACTTGCCCTGTAAAGGCAAAAAGCCCTTAAACTTATTATAGCTATATAATGGTGATCTATTATGTGACTGGACAGCTGAACACACTCCTTTTTTTTATTGATGTTTTCAGACGTTACTCTGTTATTTAAAAAGTAATTTCACATAGCTTAAAGGAAGATAAGAAACTAGGTGAGCTCACATCCTGTATTCCTCAAACCCTCTACATTATCTAGTGCCATGTTCAGGCTGTGAAGTCAATATTCCTATATGCCAGAAAATACAAATAAAATACATTATATATATATAAAAAAAAAAAAATAAGTTATATATTTCAAATAAATTTATTTCACACTAAGTATATTTCAATTAGTTAATTGTGTTTACCAACATATCGCTCGAGACTTACTGATATAAAAAATCATAATTAAACTTTATTGTAGTACTACTTATTTCTTAATATTGAGACTAAAATGTGTTGTAGCATCACTATTGATGAGGACTGAATGATCTTAATAAATAAATAAAAATGATCTTAAAAATAAAATAATAACAGTCTTTAAATGCAAGATATTTAAAACCTAAAGTATACTTGCAATAGTTCCACTTTAGCACAATCAAATATACATCAGTATATATTTAGCTGAACTTCAGCACTACTTCTGTATCAATAAAGTGCATTAAGTGCAAAATTAGCAGACTTTAAGTATACAGTTTAGTATACTGAAAGTACAACTGCAGGTTGTTTTATTTTTTTTATGAAGTACATAAATACATGAAATGTATTTGTAGTATACTTAGCAGTAAATTTAAAATACATTTTAGTATGTTTATTTTTCACTAGGGGAACAGTGTTGTCAATTGGATAACAAACCTTACTAAACACAGAATGTAAATATAAATAAATCAAATTTTGCTGGAACTACAGTATTAAAATGTTGCAACTCACCACATGGTACAATATCACAAACAAAAAACAAGAAATGGGATCTTAAGATTACAGCCACAAAATCCCACAATCCTTGGGGATGTTACTGTATGCACATTTTTGTCATTGAAGCAATAAGCAGCAGACCCTTTTCAGCATGCATCGTATGCATCCATGTGCCATTACAGAATGGATTCTTTTAAGGCACTTCTACCACAGTACATATAGAGCTTAAGTGTGGAAAAATACAGAACAATAGAATCGAAAGTATAGATGTTTCAAAGGAACTTTTGTATAAGTTTCACTTTTAATGTGGTTTAATTTGTTCCTTCAAGCTATTCCTCTGACAGTGATGAAGAGAGAAGGAATCTGTCACTTCTTGCCCACACCAGCAGTCAGTAGCTGAACATCCAATCTGAGGATAAACCAGACATGCAGTCATGGTTTGAGGTTTCAAAGTGGTTGGCTTTGGGAAACCACCAAGTATTAGACTAGATCTGTTTGCAGTTGAGTAATATACTAGAGTAATATATATTTCTCCCGACAGTTATTGAATGCTATCAGTCTGGTGAACATTGCCCACATATTTTTAGTGGAAAACAAACACATGAACAGACAAGCAAATGAGCTAAATAATCTCAGAAAATATTTGTATGGAGTGACATGATTCTGGGGGCCACTAGGGGGCCTCAGCAAAGTTCTAGGGGGGCTGCAGGATGACTTTATTTAAATTAATAAACACTTAACAATAGGGGCCCGATTAGTCAGTGTTAGTTAATTCATTAATATTAACCAAAAAGAGCAATACATTTGTTTACAGTGTTCATTAAAGGTATAGTTCACCCAAAAATACAAATTTGATGTTTATCTGTTTACCCCCAGGGCATCCAAGATGTAGGCGACTTTGTTTTTTCAGTAGAACACAAACAGAGATTTTTAACACAATCGGTTGCAGTCTGTCAGTCTTATGATGGATGTGAAAGGGAATTACATCCATCCAAACAAAAAAAAAAACACACAAACAAATCCACCCTGCAGCTCGTGTCGATACATTGATGTAAAAATTACACAACATTATCAGTCTGTGCAAGAAACTCAACAGTATCTATATTGTTTTTTTTTACCTCTGATTCATGAAATGTCCGAACTATTCCAATTCTCCTGAGCACGTCCTCCTGAGCCCATCTCAGCAGAAGGTACATGAGGCGTCTTCATCTCACTTCTTCTTCTTTTTCTTCTGTAGTTTTTTGGCGCATAACAGTCAAAATCTATAGCGCCCGTCTTCTCGCTTTTAAGTCTTGCAGACTTATAAGTGCATTACCGCCACATATCTCTCAAGTGGACCATTGACACTCCTAATTGAGATTTTAGATAGAGTGTCAAAATGGTAAATTTGCCGCAGGGTTTAATATATATATTTTTTATGTTTTTTTTTTTTTTTTTGTATTGTATGTTTTAGTCGTGATTCCCATTCATATCCATTATAAGACTGACAGACTGCAACCGTTTGTGTTAAAAATCTTTGTTTGTGTTCTACTGAAGAAACAAAGTCACCTACATCTTTGATGCCTGGGGGGTAAACAGATAAACATCAAATTTTCATTTTTGAGTGGACTATCCCTTTAATCTTACTTAATCTTACTTAATAAACATACATGTGCATTATTAGATCATGTTACTGTAGCTCAGGTCCATTAAATATTAGAAGACAACTTTTGATTTTAATAATGCATTAATGTTGAAATTAATATTAAGTAAGATTAATAAAGGCTTTAGAAGTATTGTTCAATGTTCTTTTTAGTAAAGTGATACCAAATAATGTAACTCTGAATTAAAATGCTAAAAAAAAATTCAAATTAAGTTGTAATCTTGTTTTTCCACCCTTAACAAAACTGTTTTTCCTCAAAAGCTTCTCGAAACTTCTGGAATAACAAAATGAATCATGGTGAACTGGATCTGCTCTTTTGTCTTGGGCCTGGAAGGAACCAACGTGCAACCACCCAGAACACTCTATCAAGTTAGCAACTGCAAAGCCATGTGCTAATAACCATCCAGAACACTTTAACAACCATACAGCAACGCCCTGGTAACCATCCACAACATCCTAACACAGGGGTGTCTGGTCCTGCTCCTGGAGAGAGTTTAGCTCCTACACACAGACACAGAAAATCCTGAAAATTTGATCAACTGGTACAGGTTTGTTTAATTAGGTCTGGAGCTAAACTTTGCAGGAAGGTGGCCTTTAGTGACTTTAGCATGGGCAACATACATTTTCTTCAGAAAACATAGAAGTTATTTCATTCATGCTTAGCAAGAACTGCATTCCACTACCAAGTAAATGGTCTGGACAAGCAGAAAGACTTAAAAACATTAGAGTGCTCTTCTGTATTACTGCAAGGTGTTTCAAGATTTTGATCTCCTTCATAAACCGCTTAATAGAGTTTTAACTTGAAGGTGGAAAAAATGACTTCCAGCCAAATTAACACGCACTAGACTGCTTCATTTGTGGCACAAATCCTGCCCCTCACAATGGACACAATAGAACTCATTCTGCCTTTCTAAGCCACCCAGTCTTACTCGCCTGGCTAGCGAGCGTGCACCTCACTTCCTGTTGGAACGGCCAACAGAATCCATGAGCCAACAGATTCCCTTGGCTCAGTACTGTTGGCTCTGAGCATTTTATAGGAACTATTATTTGTTGGCAGCGAGGCTCAGGCGTGATTTTACCTGTAGCTTTAAGAAACATCAAAAAGTGGCAGGGTGCGGACCGAGTGATTCAGCCATGATCACCAAATTTCTCCGAGGGCACCACCCCGCCTGTAGAAGTGAAAGAAGCAGCAGTGCCAGGCAGACAGCAGTGTGCTCTGAATCAGCAGTCTTTCTCTTGTTCAAAACTTAACCCCACAGACATAAAAATGTAATCTATGAATGAGTCATGGTGTGTTTAAGTGTGCGTGCAACATTTATAAACAGCTGGGCATTTAATGCTGTAATAGTTTTATGGGTGACCTTAGTTTGAAAATATATACTTTAAAGCTTTCTGGAAAGGTTTACCTGGTTTGTTTATCATCTCCAGGTCTAATGAATGTATTTCGTGTATTTCTGTGGATGTTTGGAAGAGAGATATATATACACAATTAAATGTGTCTATGAAAAACACAAATAAAAACAAGGAGAAACCACCTTCAAAAAATATTAAAAATATTAAAATAATAATAATAATGAACAGATGTGACCATATCTACTTGCATTTAGAGGTTAAGCAGTCCATTGAACACTTTCATTAATAAAATGCTATTATATTCTGGAATTACAGAATAAAGTTGTACACAAATAACAAATAAGGACAAGAAGGTTGCTAGAAAAAGCGTATCACAAGTTTGTCATAACAAACATCAATGGCCGTAAATTTTCAAAACAAAATATGTGTGCGTTATCTATGACAAACACAATTAGACATAAAGAATCCATGAACTATGTGTATGTAACAATGCTAGAGGTAAAGAATGAAAATTAAGAAGAGAGAGAGAGAGAGATTACACAGTGTTTTGCAGTCTACTAGCATTTGGATAAAATGGGGATTCATTGCTCTGACCTCATATCAGATTATACATCTGAAATCAAGTACCAACCATATTAATTTTGCATTTGCATATGCTGGCATGAATACATATGATGCATTAAACCCACATCCGTTTCACTATGTAAGTTACAAGTTCTATTAACATTAATTTTTGCCCTCATACTTGCATATGATTTCCAGTAGAGGACAGTCTTATTTCCAGAGATACAACTGATGTTCATGCAGAAAGAAAGAAAGAAAGAAAGAAAGAAAGAAAGAAAGTGTGGTTAATAACTAGGACACTTACTAACATCTTCAACCTGTTAGAGCAAGACATCACCCCAGGGGTCAAAGGTTGAGGGTTGGGGTCATGTTGGGGTCTTTGTGAAAATGACCTCTCACCTCCTTTCATCTTATTATAAATTATTATGCTTTAAAACAACACCAAAGACAAGGATACAAAACAAGCAAACAGGAAGTATAAATATTTTACATCTGGATTATCAGTTTTGTTAATCTAATCTCTGTGAGTTAACACTCAAACACACATGGTCAGTCTAAACAAGTACTGCAATTATTGTTTACACTCTGTTGGTTAGACGTGTAACGGTTCGCTGAAAAAAACTGAACCGTTCAGTTCTCCCCACAAGGCTAGGCACGCGCTGGGACTGTGGTTTAACTTAAATCTGACAAAGCATCAGTAATATGGTTTGCTACAGATAAAAACGTTAACACGTTAATGTGTGTTTAAACTTAGCTCATTTAAGTGCCAATTTAAACATTAAGAGCCAAAGGACGCATGCTGAGAAGACACACAGTGAGAAGATAGTAGACAAAGCCAGCTGTGTGTAGGCCTGTTGTATCAGTGCATTCTCTTAAAGTTTGTATATTAATCGAACAGCAACAACAGTCCAATATGCAATGCTGTTTTACATTTGATTACTTTATTCAATTTCTATACCTAAAAACTAATGCTAGACCTACTTAAAAAAAACTACAAAAGTTGAAAATGTACAGCTGTTACCTAAATGAAATGAAAATCATTGATACTGTCATTCCAAGCACATAAGACCTTCATTAATCTTCAAAACACAAATGAAGATATATTTTATGCAACCTTTATGTCCATTGAAATATAATTGCATTGAAAGTCCATTCCATCAAAACTTTGATGCTTCAAAAAGTTAAAGAGATCATAAAATAATCCATATGAATCAGGTAGTTTCATTCAAGTCTTCTAAAGAGACAGTCACTATGAAGATAGAATAATACAGTTTATCTTGTTTGAAAGCAGATGCTCTGTTCTTTGTTTTGACTTATCGCATGTTCAGATATTCATACAACAAAATACTCTGGGTGCCATTACACTTATGTGAAAATTGCTGTCATTGACTTAATTCATTTTTTCAAAAAAATAAAAGTATTACGAGTTTGAAACCACATTAGACATGACAACAGAATTTTGGGGGAACAACCCTCTTTAAGTAACATGATCTTTCCCTCACAAATTACTTTTGTCTATCTTAATGAAATCAAGTTAATTAATATTAAATATTATCTACAATTGTCATGATCATCAGCTGGAGTGCCCATGATCTTCAGTAGAGGGCACTCCACTCAGGACTCACTCAAGACCCATCATGAACTCCATTTCCCACAAGACCTCATACCTGGGACCAGTGATGGAGTACTCGAGTCCTGGACTCGGACTCGAGTCCGACTCGAGTCACTTTTCTTTGGACTCGAGTCCGACTCGAGACTCCATTCTCTGGACTCGTGACTCGACTTGGACTCATGGACTGATGACTCGTACTTGGACTTGGACTCGAGGATATATAAAATCGGACTTCGACAACGAACATTCATTACGTTGTTTTTGACTAAAAATGTTATTAAAAAAAATTGTTTCGTGCCCAAGACTGGCCGGGATCTATTCTTTTCCCTCACAGACACTGCTGCCGCTCACTCTCTTAGCTTGACAACACATGCACTGACGTCACTCACTTTACTTTCACTTTACTTTTTTTCTAAAGCGCTCGGGCACTTGCGGGAAAGGATGAAGCTGATTTCTTAGTTCTTGTCACATGACCCGCGGTATGCTTGCGTAATTCTGCGCGCCTACAGTACATTGGACATAACGAACTTGAGCGTGCAAAAGACGCGATATTTGAACGGCCCTTATACCTTGCTTTCTGACCATGCGCGTGCCGTCACACACACACATTCACTTGAAAACATACAAACGCACTCACTCAGTCACTCACACACAAATGCTCTCTCTCTCTCTCTCTCTCTCACACACACACACACACACACACACACACACACACACACACTAACTCACACTCATTGTAATATGCACGTTTCTTTTTTTCGCCGAGTGTATTTCTGTAATACAGTGTTAAAGGATTTATTCACACAAAAAAGAACAATTACAACAATAATTGTATAAATAAATCAGGTATATTAGCTGTCACCACATGAGGTACATTTTTATGTAACAAAAACATTTCACCGTGTACTTCAAAAAGGACTTTAGAATAATATGTATCTTCCAAGACACTGTATTGGTGCAGTGTTTAAAGTGTATTTTAATAAACTTAATCTTAATCTAGACTAAATCAAGACTGTTAAAGGCAAGATTGAAGTTGCTCCAAGAGTGTACAGTCTGAGTCAGGGTGGCTAAAGTGGTCACACATGCTCTGCACACATTCTCTGCACACATGGAAGCCAGTGTTGCTTTTCTTTGGCTGCCCTTAACCGTAACATTATGTAACCTCTGACCTCTTTGGAAGCGGATGTTATTCGTTCAAACGAGACCAGTATGGGCACCTGTTTTTGTTGGGTGGATGACCAAATAAGAAAGCTCTTTTAAGATGCTCTAGGACTGGGCTCATGCTGGCAGGTGTATTCCTTTGTCTGATAACTACAGTGGTTACACTTTCTATGAAGCTCTATGTATTCTTGACATCAGACAAAACATGCCTTAAATAACTTGCAAGTTAGTTTTTAAAACAGCAATATGTCCACTTTGAAAATAATCAGAGATTTCTAAAATGTTCTTAACATGGTTGTACAATTTAATTCGATTTTCTATTTATTTATTTTTTTTCAAAATTATGACTTTACATTATCACAACCAAGTGTCAACAGAGCACAACTCAAAATACAAAATACTTTGTGTAGATTAATATACACACTACTGTTCAAAAGTCTTGGGTCAGTAAGATTTTTTAAAGAAATCTTATTCAGCAAGGGTCCATTAAATTAATCAAAAGTGACAGAAAAATTTATATTTCAAATAAATGCTGTTCCTTTGAACTTTCTATTCATTAGGGAATCCTGAAAAAAATCCTCACAAAAACATGAGAAAATGAGAAATATTTCTTAAGCGGCAAATTATAATATTAGACTGATTTCGGAAGAAACATGTGGCACTGAAGACTGAAGTAATGGCTGATAAAAATTCAGCTTTGCATCACAGAGATACATTATATTCTAAAATCTATTCAGAACAGTCCTTTAAAATTGTGATATTTCACAAAACTTACTGTTTTACTGTATTTTTGATCAACTGGCTATGCCTATTTCTTACCACAAGCTTATTATTTTAGATATTGCATTAATTTGTCCTGTCAAATGCACTGATAACATAACCATTTCATATCGTCATGTAAATGCTGTTGATACCAGTAACTTTTCTGCTTCTGTTGCTTCCTTTGCTGTTCCTGAAGTTTAAAATTGTACCTGTCCATCTATGACTTATAATTTGTACCATTCTCTTATTTCTAACATCCTGGATGACTATGCTCCAATTATGACCAAGTCTGTTCCCATGTCTCACTTCACTCCTTGGTTTAATGCAGAGCTTCGTGCTATGAAAGCAAAAAGCAGACAACTTGAACGTCTTTTTAGGAAAACGGTTTTAACTGTCCATTAGAGAGGAAGATGGGTTTAACTGTCCAATAGGGGGAAGTCGTGGCCTAGTGGTTGTATAGTTTAACTCCTAAGGTTGTGGGTTCAAGTCTTGGGCCGGCAATACCCTGACTTAGTGGGTTCAATGCCTTGCTCAAAGGCACCTAACTGATCTCTGGGTGCCGCAGCATAAAAATGGCTTTCCACTGCTCTGGGTGTGTGTTCACTGCTGTGTGTTTAGTGCACTTTGGATGGGTTAAATGCAGAGCACGGATTCTGAGTATGGGTCACCATACTGGCTGTATGTCACATCATTATCTTGTTTATTCTGATTACATGAAAAACTACAAAACTACCTTGAATGCAGCCTGCTCTTCTTATATCTCCAGCTTCATTAAAAAAAAAAAAAAAAAAAAAAAAAAAAAATAGGCCTAAAGCACTATTTAACATGGTAAACAAACTAATCCAGGCACCAAATCATAGTATCAGCCAACATGAATCTAAAGATTTTGTTGTACTTTTTGCACCACTTTCAGGGAAAATTGGATGTTTTATATGGGACTTTTGATACACTGTATCCCTGTTATTTCTACCCCAATTTCACACCTCATCAACCTGTCTTTCATTTCTTCCACTGTTCCAATCGCACTCAAGACTGCTGCTGTTACTCCTACTTCAACAAATCTAGATCCTGTAAATTGATCCAACTATACCATCCAATCTCTAATCTGCCATTTATATCTAAAATTAGCTTCAGTCATTTCTAGCTTGCAACAATCTCTTATTTTTCAGTCTGGTTTTCGCATACAGCACAGTAAGGAAACTGCACTAGAAAAGGTTGTCAATTATCTATTAATTTCTGGTGATTCAGGTAGTTTATTCATTCTTTTATTACTTGACCTCAGCTCAGCTTTTGATACTGTTTGTCATAAGATACTGCTCTCTGGCCTTGCAGATGTTGGCATCTCAGGTTCTGCATTATACTGGTTCTCCTCAAATCTCACAGATAGGATAATACTTAATCTCACTGCACAATTCCAAATCTCCCACTGTCTTGCTCCAACAGGGAGTTCCCCAGGGCTCAGTTCTCGGACCATTATAATTCATCCTCTACATTTGGCGGAGCTTGTGTACTGCCGGGCCACAGGGAAGAAGAGGGAGCTAGGAGCCATGGTGGAGCCAACTGGTCAACGGGCCGAGGCGGAGGCTGAGGCAGAGTCCAGTGTAGGTGAGGGAGACTCCAGCCACGGCGATGCTGGAGGATGGCAGTCCCGCGGAGCTCGCACCACAATAATGGTGGGCTGAGGCATGACAGCAGTGGAGGAGACAGGAGTGGGTGGGAGGCATGGGTTTATTTTGGAGGAGCGGGCACTGGAGGACACATCCTAGAAGCGGGCACTGGAGAATTGGAAGACCCCTCAGGGCTGGACAAGGAAACCAAGGATGAAGGATGACTGGACGGGACTAGCGAAGACGATTGAGAGAGGAGAGGGGGCAGTTCAACTTCCAGTTCCGATTCCCAGTCTATGAGAACCGGGTCAGGAGTGGACCTGGTGAGAGGACCATCTTCGGACAACAACACTCTGCACTCGGAGTTCAGGCTGGCGTTATAGGAAACGCAGAGCGCGTAGCTGGTGATGTTAGTCGCAGTAGGAACAGTCTCATATGGTCCTCGAGAGGACGTCCTTCTTGCTCCAGCAGGAGGAATTCAGGGTGAAGGAGGGGATCCATAAGACACAACGGAAAGAAAAAGGACTGAGGAAAATCAGAAAACAAATGGAGGGGAGACACGCAATTTAAACTGTTGTAGGTCAGGTCTTCTGTCACAATACTGTGGTACACCATACACCAACACAGTGGTACATCCTACATGGGGCATAGGAGGAAGTCACACACATACTGACAGTACCTGACCCGACAAGCACAGACTGAAAGGACATGGGTTTTAAAGACAGGATAACTAGGAACAGACAGGTGCATGGAATTACTGAATTAATTGGGACATGGAACACATGGGAAAGAAACTAGACACACCTGGAATTAAATTAAAGCACGGAGGACAGAAACTGGGTCACAAGGGCAAAGAACACACATAATAAGTCCAGGGGTGTGACAAAAAGTAGCTTAGAAAAACAACACTTTTCATACATGTGACATACAATATATGTTCACATGAAGCAATGCACCCCACCGTTTAGCTTTTTACATGGTACTTTCAAATACCTTGCAGCTAGGTTTGCATAGGGTTTCACCTAGCAGGTATGGGAATTTCTATGTATTAAATTTCTAATTCTTTGTGGTGGTTTACAATATAGGAAAAAAAGTCTCAATGTATGTGTGTTCAAGGTGAGTCAAGTAAAGGCCTCTCTCTCTCTTTCTCTCGTTATCCCCTCAATTCTGTCTCTGTTTTTTTTTTTTATTAACAATGATTTTAACTTAAATGTAACATTATTTGGCACATTTGTCCCCTAACCGATGTTTTGCAAATAAATGTACAGTATGGTTAACCGGTAAAATCTCCCATTCTTTCCTGGTCTGTTTTTGTGCTCCTCTGAAGCAGACATTCCCAGTAAGGCTGACTGCACTTTTCAGAGCTCACTCACTTTGCATTGCATCACATTGGCTTCTGTTGTTTTTGGGGGCCACAGCTTTATTGGTGGTGGTGAAGTCAGGCTCAAAGATGGTTTACCCACTCTGGCCATGTCTTTTGTGTTGATGAATAACTGGAATCAATGGTAATGGCAATGGGCAAATAGGTAGCCAAACAACCACACCAGTTTTTTTCTGCCCTGGACACTGACTGCAGCTCAATTCAGATTTGACACTGTGCCCATTTTGAGTCAGGGCCGGGTGAACTGACTTGCAAATGTTCAGACACTGACAGAGCTAGGCCTACAGGGTCACGAGGTCTCTGAGTAGACCGGTGTTAAACAACTTGCATTATCCGTTTGCACTAATGCAATGGGTTTATGTTGCATATTAACAATGCTTGACTGCTGCACCAAGCATGCTTGCCAAACCCTGAGTGTATCACTAAAATCATGCCTCAGGGCAAAAAAAAAAAGAAAGCTTTGTGTCTGTTATTTCTATAACTATAAAATAAACACTACCACAGTATCTTCCTCCACACTGGATACTGAAATTAAAGTAGCAGACTAAAGTGAGTGGAAACATCCCCTTCTTTCTTTTAAGGTTCTTTATCATCGCTCCTGCCTGTGGAAACTTCATGTTGTATGCATGTGTCAATGTTTATATCAGAAACTAAGGTCTGTCCTTCTGCTAGCTTAATAAGCGTATGTGGTTCCAAATAGCAAAACAACCACTGATTTCTCAAGATTATGTCTTATTACTGTCACATAGATCAGCGGTCCCCAACCTTTTTAGCACCAAGAACCGGTTTAATGTCAGACAATATTTTCACGGACCGGGCATTAAGGTGTGAAGCATAAATACAACAAAATAAAATGATACGACTGGCATAAAAACTGTGGTATATTATAAATATAATAATAACATGAATCCACTGTGTATTCGTATGCAACTTTATTAACATCGTCCTTGTAACATAGCGCCAACATAACATGAATAATATATAATGAGAGAGTACATCATGAATCCATTTTCCGAACCGTGTTTTTGTCTTATCCTTAATCACTATGGTACACCTATAATAAGTGTTTATATTCGGACTATTTTAGTCTGGTTGGGGTCAGCAACGCTGCAGAGTAGCACAGTACCTGCATGACTGGCCATAGATGTAAACAGAGAGAAGCTCCGGCTACAATGTTCTTCCACTAGACGCGAGTGCCAAAAGTTACCGACTGCAGTTTTCATGTAAGTTATTTATTGTTTCATGCACAGCCCGGTACGAAATGACGACCGGTACCGGTCCGTGGCCCGGGGGTTGGGGACTGCTGACATAGGTCACATGGAAATCATTCAGGTGGCTATGAGTGTGGTATGTGTGTGCTCAGGCTCATAAAAACATCTCTCATCTTGTAGGTGGGAATGGAACACAAATAACCATAAATCTGACCTTGAGAGTAGTTCTGTCTTGTGTGCCAACATCTTGGCATGCTCCAGGATAGATGGAACAGATGTGGTATGACGCTCTTGCATTCTAAGAATGTGTGCATGTCTTTGTGTGTTTGTGAAGCAGCTGTTTACTCTCAACAGGAAGAGCAGAAAAAAAAATACATAAAAAGGCAAAAGGCGAATTAACATGCCAAATAATAGTTAAAGGTGCACTACATTACTGTCACATGGTCAGATGACCTTAACATGGTAGCCACCATCAGGGGCAACATGCTTTTGTATGCAGAAAAACAAGAGCGGTAACACTTTATTTTAGGGTTTCTTAACTAGTTGCTTATTAGCATGCATATAACTAGAATATTAGCCATTTACAGTATTAGTACTAATTAAGCACATATTAATTTTTTTAACTTATTCTACATTACCTTATTCATCCCTAATATATACATCCCTAATCCTATCCAATACCTAAAGTTAACAACTATCTTACTAACTATTAATAAGCAGCAAATTAGGAATTTATTGAGGGAAAATAGTGATTAGTGTTCCCTATTCTAAAGTGTTACCAAAAGGGAAAAAAATAAATAAATAAAAATGCTATCTCATTCCGATCTCTCACTACATGCCTTTCTATGAAAAAAAATAAACACAATATCAAGAGTATGGGGTCAATAAAATGTTGAAATGTTTTTGAAGGCAAGTTCAAACTAGACGGACATTTAAGGGAAATGGTACAGTCATACCACTTATTACACAACATTTCACCACACAAATAATTAAGGTGTCATGAGATTTAAGACGAAAATGTTTTAAAATCTTATCAGATTGTTAGTTATCTTATAATCCATTACAGCTTACAAAACAATAGTACCAAAATGGCAGCAGCTGCATTTGTATGAAACGAGAGAGCAAGTCCATGATACCAGGATGATGTAAATAATTGTACACAATTTTGAATTGAGTTTTGGTATTTTATTAGCAAGACAAAGACTTCAGTTATCCAGATGAGCATGTTTTATCAGCTTTTACTGGTTGTTATCGAGGGTTAACATGCCTCTGAATGTGGCGACTGACCAATCAGAATCAAGTATTCCACAGAGCTGTGTAATAAAGTGTAATAATAGTGACATGATCCTTCAGAATGTAATGTAGGGTTTGGGTTTCATTTCTTGTTCATGGTTTTTCATATATTTTGGCTCGTCATACAGTAGTTATGTGTTTCCCTTGCCCTCATGTTATCTTGCTATTGGTTCCTTTGTTCAATGTGTCACATCCTCATTGGTTGTCTTATGCTGCATTTCCACCGAAATTACCCAGAACAATTGTACCAGGAACTTTTTTCCCCAGGAACTTTTTTCCCCCCAGACCTGTTGCTTTCTGCGTTTCCACTAAAGTACCGGGAAGATGACGTAGGTTTGCGCGCGTTTCTCAATACAAAGTACAAAAATTTTGGACTTGCATCCTCTGTAGTTCAGATTTTGCGCATTTGATTCGGGAATGTGATTGTCCACGATGACGCAAATCCGGTAACCGTGGCGTACTTGATAACATTAGTCAGCTCGCCTTGGCTACTGTAATTGTCCTCTCTGTATATTAACAATAAAACGAAAAAGGATTTCACATTCCACTGCCTCTTTTTGTTTTTCATTTAAACATAATAATAGCCACTGAAATGTACTTAGTTCAGGGAAATGTGTATATATACAGCCATTACAATGAAACTAAATTTTATATCAATTGCCTCTTTTATTTTCATTTTAACATATACATAAATTTAATAAAGACCAAAGAGTGCCTGTTAGATTTACCCAAAACAAATTATATTTTATGTTTAACCACTGAAGAGACATCAGAGCCAGCGGCACATATCAGAAGGACTAGCCGAGGTGAAGCTGCTCTCAGCGGATACATGAGGACTGAGCTCCCACTGATCGTGTGGAGCTGATAGTCTCTGAAATCAGTGAAACACATTTTTAAATAGGCTCTGTCTTTATAAAGAAACCACAGATCTGATATTTAAACAACTACATTATCGCCTGAAATACTTTAAAAATTAAATTTCATGACACAACAACAGTAATATTTTGAAATAGATCAGAGTAAATGGTGGTTGAAATCACAATGCTGCATGAACTCAACCAATCAGCATGTTTAATGCACAAGTCCCGCCCCCAAAAGTTCTGGAACTTTAAAAAAGTACTACCTCGCCAGGGACTTTCTGAGGGGCATTTTTTACCCGGAACTTATTTAGTTCATGGTTCTAGTGGTGGTGAGTCAAATCTGCTCAAGTTAAGTCTGTTCATGCCAAGTCAAGTCTTTCTTAATTTGTTTAGATTTTGGATTTCACCTTTTTTTTTAATAAAGCTGCACTTGGGTTCTCATACGCTCACCTCCAGTGGAATCTTAACACAGAAATCATTCATATTTATATGATGATTTGGTGCAAAAGAAACCTTTATTAGTATTATCAGTGTTGAGAATAGTAGTACTGCTTAATGCTTTTCTGGACACTCAATTTTCTTTAAGATTTTGTAATGAATAGAATGTTCAAAAGAATTTACTGAATTGGAATTTTTTTGTAACAATGTAAAAGTCTTTACTGACACCTTAGCACAATGAAAATCTAAAAAAAATCTAAAAAATAAAACCTTATCCACCCCAAACTTTGACCAGTGGAGTATTTTCTTCCAACCAAAGAGATGCCAGTGTCTTTTTCAAAAGGTTTTCATTATGCATTTCTAGAAAGATACAGTTCTGTGATTATCTGCAAATATGAATGTATGTTTTTGAAAGACTTTGCCGCAAACAGATCAGTTAAATCAACAACCATCAGCTGACTGGGTGTGAGTGAGCAGGACTCAACAGTGACCTGGATAGACTCCAAAGTCATACCAGTTGAGGAGACATGTCTTCTTGGCAAACACCCATGTCTCTCACTCCTGCACAGTGCCTCACATCTCTGTGATTGGCACCCTTAAGTGGGCTGAAACTATATCTACAGGGTATGAATATTTCTATTCCCGCTCTTGATTAAAGCATTGTGAAGACTTGTACTTTACCAAATAGCCTCTCTTGCACTGCATAACCTTTTGCCAGCAAGTCTATTAAGTGGGGATAAATAGCTTAGATTAAAAAGTGTGTAAATAAAATAGTTTTTGGAATAAACGTGAACATGAAAATGCATTTAATTCTGATTTGTTTTTCAAGTCTAATCTTCTTCTATTCTTATTTTACAAGCACTCAAATCAAATTCAGTCAGTGTAATATCTGGTTTACGCATTTGTTGCTATAGCAATGATGTAGGCGTTAATCCAGTGTCAAGTGACTTTCTTCAAAAACAACTGAGAGTGGCAAGCGGAAAATGGAAATTTTGCCTCATGTTCCTCATGAGGCGCATGGGAAAATGTCCTTTGTGATGATCTGGAATAGCTTTGTAAAACACTGAAAATCTCATGTGTCTTTGTGGTGTTAATAATAAAATTAAACTGACTGTGTTGATTGTGCCTAAAAATCTGATTCCAGCTATTAGTCGACAAAGCCTATGTTTTTGTTATTCAAACAGCAAATGGAAGTTACATGAGTGATGTGGGTTTGCCCAGCAGCAATGCAACAAAGTTAAGAAAAGTTTAACTGATTTCTTTTCAAAGTTAAACTGATTTCTTGTCAAAATACAATGGCATTCTATTTCAAATTGCAATACATCTCATTTATGATCAGACTGGTGACAAGCTACTGTATGACCATTTAACGAGCAACTAACAGTACAGTGACCTCGTGACCTCCAGCAGTATGTGTGAACAGGGCATCTGAGAACGTCTCATATCAGTTTGGTTTGAACAATGAACTATTTACTGTGTGACCTGCTGTCTGTTCTTGAGCTCTGTTTGAGATTGCACTAAGTATAAAATGTAATGTTTGAAATTCATGATTGAAAAATAAAAAGAATGATATGAATGTCTAGATATGTTTCTCAGTTAATGTTTCTTCATGCATCTACCTGACACATGAGAGATCTGCGTGTGTGTGTGTGTGTGTGTGTGTGAGCAGGCACGCACAGGTGTTTGCAGCTCTGAAGGTAAATTTGCAGTTAATAGTGATGTATGATATACTGGATGAGGTCAAGAGAGTGTTATGAACAGTCTCAACATTGGCAAAGAGATTCCATTACTCACCCTGCTACCCTTTAAGGGCAAACACGGGCACGGTCCACTGCAGTCTCTGCCTGCACACGGCTCCTGCAGCTTTGATCCCTAAACACACAGAAAGACAAGATTAAATCCTGTACTACTGTCAATGTCATACGTCAATACAGTACAAAGAAAACTGTACTCTGGAATGACTGAGAAGTTATACAGAGATTACTTCATCCATCAATGTACATTCTCTGCAATGAAATCAATTATATGAGCTTCTCAGAATTTGCGAATGTGTGTAAACAGCAACAAGTTGTAGCGTAGTTTGTGAAAGTGACTTTCAGTCTAAGATTGATGTGTTTGTTCCCACAGGCTAGTGAAGATCACCTGGACAGCAGAAAACGGTATGTGATCTCACAGAGGAACAAAAGACAAAACCCTTCTCTGGATTTTAGCCTCTGGTACAGCATACCAAATGATCTACCTCACAAAAAAATAAAAAAAGAGGAAAACAGGGACTAGAGGTCATTCTATTCATACTGGCAAAGTTGCTTAGTTACCCTATACATCCCAATTGCTAAACCTTAACCTTCTTACTATAGAGCACTCACACAAAGATATATATGAGGTCTATTGTCCCCTCGCCCCATGCTGAGATCACATTCCAAAGCATTCTTGTTTCACCTTTCCCAAACCATCTATCTCTTTCCAGTGCTGTTTTTTTCTCTGAAAGCACTCAACACACATTATTTATACAGTATTTGAACAAACATTTCATTACTACAAAATGTATGCTTGTTTTAAGAAGTCTTTTATGATCACCAATGCTGCAATTATTTGGTCAAAAATACAGTAAATATTGTAAAATATTATTACAACTTAAAAAAAATTCTATTTGAAAATATTGTTTAAGTAATTTATCCTTGTGATGTTAATTCTCAATTTTCAGCAGCCATTACTCCACTATAAACAACTTTATTATACAAATAAATATTATACAAAAAATATATATTTATTATACATTAAGTGTCTTGAATGATATATTACATTATACAGTAAATAATTCTACATTTAATTATGTTTTTTATTTAATGCACTAAATTAATAAAAGTGTGTTCATTCATAAAAAATAAAAATAAAAACAACTAATCTATGCATTTTTGGGTTATTACAGCTAACCAGGTACTGTAATACACAAAACACATAGTGTTATTAATATTACTATCAAGTGTACTTGCTGCTGGTCTGTAGATAAGGCTCAAGGTTTTAATGTTATTATTTAGCTTATTCTTCATTTGCCACAAGAAAAAAAAAAACATTAGGTTGCACACATACATAGCAACATGTCCTTTCTTAACCTGTATGACTAACTCTGTGGAATCCAATCCCCAGCATTCAGCAGACATGGGAATAATGTGATCAATGAAAGCTGTACATACAAGTGGTCATCTCCTGCTGGAGTTCAGAGGTCATTGGATAGAATTTCACTATGATTAAAGAATGAAAATGTGCAGACAAGAAGAGATGAAGGCCTCATGAGGCTTTGGACAGTGGGTACATGCCCAAAGGGCCAAGGGTTTTCGGACAGCCATCTAGAAAAAAACCTCAAAGGTCTTAAACTGATAACCAGTCACAAAGGGCATGTGTGTACATCATCTGTGTATGTGTGCGTGTAAGTGATGTTAGGCACCCTGTGAAACCTCACTCAGAACATCACATGACTCCACAAAGCCTACTTCTTTTCCAACTTGTGACCACATTTTTTCTGTGAGGCTTTGGCTCAGGCAAATAATGGAGGGATATAAAAAGACTGAATGCAAGAGTAAGAGAATGAGTACAGATAAAAAAAAAATGGGGGTACATGAGAGGAAACCAGTAAAAAGTAGGTTAGAAAGCTGGGACTGCCCTGGACAGGCCCCACCTCTCTTCTACTGATCTCCTGTTTACCACTAATTGCTCTGACAGAAGCAGGCCAGAAAATCTGCAGAGAGCGATTCAGATAGAAGTAGAGACTGTGTGTGTGTGCTGGGGGTTATATATCACGCAAGACAAATCCTGACCAAATACAGCCTAGTGACCTTAGTCTGACTGCTGAAAAAGGCAGACACATACACAAAACAATCCTGTAAGCCAAAGAAAGAAGGATTTTGTGAAGACTGAATACGAGGCTGAATGGAAATTCAAAAATGTTTATATATATATATATATATATATATATATATATATATATATATATATAAAGGTTTTTCTCATTTTGATGGATGTTTAAGGGAATTTGGGCTTTGTTTTCCCTCCTCTTTATGTGTGTGTGTGTGTGTGTGTGTGTGTATTTGTATTTTCTTTTTTCTTAAATTGTTTCCCTCCACTGTCTAATAATAATAATATAAGATGAAAATATATTATATTCTTGAAATGTGACTGGTAGATAAACAAGCTACTCCAATATTTATATTTTGGTAATTTTAACCTTGTCCCGTTTTTTTTTTTTTTTTTTACATCACCTCATATATATATATTTCTGAATCATTACTACTAATTATACTTTAGCGGTTCTGTAAATGGTAACAATCGTGGCAAAAATTCTACTAACTCTCCTATAACTGAAGAAGCATCATTATAACCTCAAAGTCAGATAGAGAGTTAAATGACACAGACAATCTGTGTAGATTTAATGGGTCTTGAGTGGCACACAGGCACATATGGCGCAAAGTTAAGTGTCAAGTAATTATTCCAATCCAAAACTACTATCTGACAGATTAGAGAGGACAGCAAGTGGCAATGCAGAAAGGAAAGAAGGATAATCCAATACCCCTTTCTCAGTTTTAAATAGCTGATCCTGTCCCTGTTTTCAGGATGCTTAACAAACCTGGTGGAGAAGTGAAAACATGAGCCATACATGTGAATCTAGGTCCCTCTCCTTTAAGTAAATCAAGGAACAACAAACCCCTCTCAACAGAACACCTCGACATTCCTTTGCAACTTTTTCAGTGGAAATGAACTGAGCTATTTGGAGCTAGACAAAGAGTGCAACTTAAGACGAAATCTCTAAGCACACACACACATACAAACATACACACATGACCCTGCAAGTAAAAGAACAGGATCCGTTTACACTTTTTGCCAAAGAAATCAATAGGGGTCTTTCCTTCCCCCCTACTGCTTTCCTCCAAAGCAAAGCAGCCTGACACACCTGAAGTGTGTTTGTACATGTTAAATATTACACCTCCTTACCTTAGGCTAAATGTTATATGCAAAGCATCACCCATAAAGTTTCAGTTTTATGCACCCACAGTGAAAAAACATATGGGTAGAATAAGATGAACCTTGCACATAAGGGTCAAATTGAGATTTCTGGTTTGTTTGTTTATCCAGAGCAACTCAAAAAAGCATATCATGACTGACTGTGACTTGTGAATTAGGGTCTGCTAAGGCTGTATCGGGATGTTTGGTCATCCTTGGGTAACAAAACAGCATGCACAAACAAAGACCCCAAAAGGCTTACGATTCACTGGCATATGCATACAGTACATGTTCTGTACATTTGAGAAACACAGAGGCCACACACAGACTGATAGAGGTTCACCTCCAGTTCCTTTCAGGGTTTAGAGATGTTTGTTTGCTCACATTCCCTCAAACATCTGCTGTCATCAATCAGTCCACCCATATCAGTGCATGACAGCACAGAAAACAAGATTGCAAAAAAAAAAAACCCCGGAAGAAGAAAGGGAAAGGATGTAAGAGTAAGAGACGTTTACCTTGCTCTACTGTGACTGATGAGCTCTTCTGACAGATGGTACAGCCCAGGCATTGGAGCAATAAAAATAAAAATACTGCAGTAAAAAATACTGGGACATGATTCTGATGAACACATGCTTCATCTGTCTGTCTTTACCTGCCTTTGCAAAAATACAAATTATTTGCATTTTGTTTCTGTTCCAATTTCTATCTCATTTTTTTATGTTTTCTCCCTTTAACTGACAAGATAAATCTTCAACACATTTATAAATTAAAGTTAATTAAGGGTGTGCGCAAAAGTTTATTTAAAAACACGACAGACGGGTTAGTCCAATCAGAACTGTTTTATAATTAAGAACATTCAATTCTCTTGAAAATGTTCATATATTCATAAAAGACTTAAATATATATAATGGAAATATTTCTCAAACAGCAAATCAGCAGATTTGAATGATTTCTGAAGGATCATGTGACACTGACGACTGGAGACTGAAGTAATGATTAGTTATTGCGCCATCACAGGAATAAGTTACATATTAAAATATAAATGTTATTTTAAGATGTAATATTTCACAATATCCTTTCATCTAATCAAATATTAAACTTTAGAACTGTAGTGTACAGTATATGTAATGAAAAATATTACAATAAATAAGATATTTAATGAAAATGTACAAACTCAGTTAATAACTACAACTGGTTAGAAATCCACACAATTCAACAATGCATCGGGAGATCAAATATCAGGGTTAGAGGAATTATTTGAACAGTATAATTATACACAACTCACCAAGAATGCAAAAAATGCACACAAAAAAGGTTTATATTTACATGATATTTACATTAGCAGATGAGATGCCTATGAAAGAGCGTGTAAACTTGAATGTTTTTCATTGTGTTCTGTTTATAACATACTATTCCTTTACAAACATCTAATTAACATCATAAAACAGCTAGATTCACATCACAAATCCAGCTGCAGAATATCGCCCCAGCATCCGACAGGAAATGACTTGCTTTTTATGTGTTTTACCCAGATGAAGACAGTGCACAGACATCTTGGCATGCACATGTTTTGAGTTCCTTTATTTTATCCTTCACCTTTTATCCTTGTTTCTGCAGTTTACTAAACAGACCCCCTACAAAACAGGCTGGACTCCTACACTGCTTTCTTTAGGGTCTGCTGTTCATATGTGTCCATTCTCACAGCTGTGTTTAAACTCTCAGTACTTCACAGTTTACCTCGGGCCAAACAACCACCGTTCCTTTTCTATCAAGTACATATATATTTGGCTTGATGGTCTCTTAAAACCCCAGGCCTCCTACTGACAGACCCTGACCTACACATATCTGGTGCCATCCAGGTAAAACAAAAATCCTGTCGTGGTATTGAAGGTGGAGAGAGAACTATACATGAACTCCCCCCACCTACAATTCCTGCCGGCCCGAGACTCGAACTCACAACCTTCCGATTGCGAGTACAACTCTCTAACCATTAGGCCACAACTTCCCTAATACACACAACACTTCAAACACCAGAATGAACTTGATGACATCACAGAAAATACTGAAGCCTATTCATAAATACTTGTGTTTGTTTTTCAGTAACTTGCTTGACACCTGGGTAAATGCAAGGCGTAAATTTATAAGATCACAATGTTATTTATTTATTAATTTACCTTAGTTTTTTTAGTTTTTTTGATTGACAAAAAATACATACATACATTTTAAAATACATGCATATTTTTTGCCTTAGGGCAATGGTTCCCAACCCTGGCCCTGGAGAATCCCCAACACTGCTTTAGATGTCTCCCTATTCAAACACCTGATTCAGATCATCTGCTCATTAGTGAAGACTCCAAGACCTCAAATAAGTGTGTCAGAAAAGAGATACACCAAAAACTTGCAGTGTAGGGGGTTCTCCAGGACCTGGATTTTGAACCACTGCCTTAGGGTAATGAGAATAAAATGTTCTATTATCTGCAGCTAGTTTGTACTTTTACTGCATGGTTTATAGTAGACCAGTAATGATCTGGTCAACTACAACAACTGTGTAAAAAATCTTTATGATCTTTAAAAGATGTATGTAAAACATAAAAAAATAAAGAAATTAAAAAACTGAAATAATGTTTAATTTCTGAAGAGCAAAATACACTCCATATGTATTATTGAAAGATTATGTGAGATTTACCCATTTCAGCAAGCTGACACATTTGTATCCATCTCAAGCTGGATTTATCTATTGGTCTATAATGCAACTTTCTGTAAAAGATCACTTTAGACCAGTGGTGCATGAAGTACACAAATCAAGTACTTGAGTAAAAGTACAGATACGCATAATAAAATATGACTCCAGTAAAAGTAAAAGTTCTCCTTTTTTAAAATTTATTCAAGTGAAAGTACAAAAGTATTAGATTTTTTTATGTACTTCAGTAAAAAAGTACCAAAATATAGATTTTGCAAATTTATATAGGCTACCTAATTTAATTTTTTTAAATAATCCTACTGCTTAAAATACCTGGGATTTCCCCAAAATAACCATAACCATATATGGACCCAATATATATTTTTGTTGTTGAAATGGACTATGTTGACTAGAGTGATGTTCACTGTGAAGCTTATACTACAATGTACCTGAGAGAAAACATAGATGACCATCTGATTTTAAACAGTAAGAAAAAAGTGTTATAAGTTATATTATGTTATATATGACATTAGAATAAGGCCTGAAGTTAGGAAGAACATTTTAAGGAAAATATAATTCTATTTTCATAATGATTTTTTTCTTCTCCAACCTTGCCTGTGGTGTAAAACACTCCTGGCCAAATGCCCCCAGAGGACATCACGTCCCACTTTGATAATTATTGTAGTTACCATGTTTAGAATATCACAATCCTTTCTTTTTCTCCTTGATTTAATCTATCTAGGGGTTTAAGAAAATATCAATGCACTTGAGTATCGCAATATTTTGTTTGGCGATACTGTATCGATTTTCAAAAACGGAATATCGATATTTATATGATATTAAAATAAATAAATCGTAAAAGATTCATGGCAGTTATTTCATTTTGAGTTTATTTCCCGACCGCTAGATGACAGTTTTCATCTCTGAACGAATCCTGAGTGACAATAAATACTAGCATTAGAGCACGCCACTAATGTTAGCATTAATGTAGTTCGCTGCTAGTAACAGAGGTTGAAACTTTTGTCCCAGTTCATGTTTCCGTGTAATAAGCTGAACTATGCCATCATTTGGGCTTTTGTGGTAACGTCCACTGTGGGACTGTGGCGCTCCTCCGGCGAGGGTCGCCCCGCGGCTGCTGCTTTCTCTCATTTTGGGGGCGTTTTGTGCAGTTGGTGCAGTGCTCATGTCGTGGTTTCTGTGATTCCAAACGGAACATAAACACAAACTGAAAAACCTTCAACATCTGTATCTATTTTATTTTTTTGTTAAGGAATCCTGTTAGCACTTTATTTTTCATTGATATTATTCTTTTGTTCAGATCAAAATGTTATGACTTTGTGTGTCACAATTGTAAACTTAAACTGTGAACATTTAAAGTAGGGCCTAAAAATATATATTGTGTTTTTAAAAATGAATTTTATACGTATTATACATTTAACTAAAGGATCCTGCACGCACTTTAATTTATACTCCTTTACTAATACTGCACAAAAAGTGGTTCGATAACGTTGAATGTTACAGGGACTGATTATTGCAAATGCATATCCCACTGTATTCTGGTTAAACAATTTTTTTTTTTTTTATTGCTAAGGTTTGCATATGGTGGCGTGTTCT
>NC_068377.1:11863364-11870864 GCF_023724105.1 Carassius gibelio
GTGTTTTCCCTAAACCCAACCGTCACAAGTACTTGACGAGTGGGCGGACATAAATATGCTAATATTTCAGTTTGATATCACCTTGAAACAGCTAAAGATTTGTTTTAAAAACGACTTGTTTTCATCACTCTGTGTCGACTCTTTCTTTTCAAAGAAAATAACGATGCACCTTTAGATTAAAATTTGTCAGGACATTTTTCAATCACCTAGAGTTGTGTAACACACTGAATGAAAGGTAATTTTCAAAAATCCATAATAGGGGCACTTTAATATCATGTTATTCACAATCAAATGCAGTTACTTTACATTCAAATGCAGTTAACATGAGAGAGCTTTTCTGAACCACTTAAGCAGAACTTAAGTATATCTTTATATGTCATTTCAAAAAGTCCTTAAATACTACTTTATATTACAACTCTCACTATTAACAAACAATAAACTACACCTTCGGCCTCAATAAACTACTAATTTGCTTTTTATGGATAGTTAGTAAGGTACTTGTTTAAATGTAGGTACTGGGTAGGATTAGAGATGTAGAATATGGCCATGCAGAATATGTGCTTTATAAGTACTAAAAAGACATTGTTATTAATAAGCATGCTAATAAGCAACTAGTTAAAGGAATAGTTCACCCAAAAATGAAAATGATGTTATGAATGACTCTCATCATGTCGTTCCAAACTCGTAAGACCTCTGTTCATCTTCAGAACACAGTTAAAGATATTTTAGATTTAGTCCGAGAGCTTTCTGTCCCTCCATTGAAAATGTATGTATGGTATACTGTCCATGGTTAGAAAGGTAATAAAAACATCTTCAAAGTAGTCCATGTGACATCAGAGGGTCAGTTAGAATTTTTTGAAGCATCGAAAATAAATTTTGGTCCAAAAATAGCAAAAACTACGACTTTATTCAGCATTGTCTTCTCTTCCGTGTCTGTTGTAAGCGAGTTCAAAGCACTTTAGTGATATCCGGTTCGCAAACGAATCACTCGATGTAATTGGATCTTCTTGAACCAGTTCACCAAATCGAACTGAATCGTTTGAAATGGTTCACATTTCCAATAAGCATTAATCCACAAATGACTTAAGCTGTTAACTTTTTTTTTGATGTGGCTGACACTCCCTCTAAGTTAAAACAAACCAATATCCCGGAGTAATTCATTTACTCAAACAGTACACTGACTGAATTGCTGCGAAGAGAGAACTGAAGAGCAGCACCAAGCAGAGCCATATAAAGAATGAAAGACTGACTCGTTCTCGAGTCAAGAACCGGTTGCATCGTTTTCTGATCACCAGTAGTGATGTGAAGTTATTTTCTTTCTGGGAACCGGTTCTACCAGACAGTTCAATTCAATAAACCAGTTGAAGAAAACGGTTCACCGGTTCTTTTGTGCTCGAAGTAGGGCACAAATCACCAAAACATGATTTAAATAAAGTAAAAGGCAGGGAATCAAGTATGCAAGTGGCAGCTTTCATACCAGATACCTGTGCACAAAGACTCAAAGGTGACTAAGGAAAAATTAGAGAAGGGTGTACAGGAAAAACTTGGCTAAATAAATGTAGAAGCATGATGACTAAAAGAACTAAGATTTATCTTTGCGAAAGTTATCAATTTTTAAATTGAATAATTTAAGACAAATCATTGCATATCTGAACTGATGCAGTTTGGGTATTCGTACCATCTACTTTCAATAGACTGTTAATAATATGAAAAAGCTGCCTAGGGTTATTATGATTATTGTCAATAATCTGAGAAAAGTATGAAGACCTTGCAGTGTCAATTTCTGCTTTATATTGGCCCAAACTGGTTTTCCAAGCTTGATAAAAAACTGACAAGCCTGAACCATGCCATTTACGTTCCAGTTTGCAACATTTCACCTTATTTGAACGTAAATTGTCATTATACCAGGGAGCTGTGTGTACAAAAGAGACAATGCGCATTTTAATAGGTGCAAACATGTCCAAATTGGCAGCAAGAGCATTATTATGTAAAATGATTTTATGCTCAGAAGGGACAGAAGACAAATCACCCAGGCATGCATTAATATAATTAGCAAGAGCCACAGGGTCAATTGATTGCCATTTACGGAAAGAGACAGTCGTGTAACTGACCTTAACATGTTTGATACCTCCAAATTAAAAAGGTTGGCTAGATGATCAGAGAGACCAACATCTACAGTAAAGATATTAGACCCAAAAGCATACTTTCCTATTACTAAATCAAGTGTATGGCCTTTGCAATGTGTAGGAACATTCACAAATTGTGTAAAGTTAAAACAGTCCAGCAGAGATAAAAAGTCCTTGACCAAAGCACTTTCTGATCAACATGTATGTTATGGTGAACTGGTGAAATGGTTCAAGAAGATCCGGTTACATCGAGTGATTCGTGCGCGAACCGGATATCACTAAACTGCAGTGTTTTGAACTCTTTCACAACAGACACTGAAGAGAAGACAATGCTAAATAAAGTCGTAGTTTTTGCAATTGTTGGACCAAAATGTATTTTGCTTCAAAAAATTCTAACTGACCCTCTGATGTCACATGGACTACTTTGATGATGTTTTTCATACCTTTCTGGACATGGACAGTATACCGTACAAACACTTTCAATGGAGGGACAGAAAGCACTCAGACTAAATCTTGAATGTCTTAAACTGTGTTCCGAAGATGAACGGAGGTCTTACGGGTTTGGAACGACATGAGAGTCATTAATGACATAATTTTTTGGTGAACTAACCCTTTAATAGTAAGAATTGGTCCCTACCACTATAAGTGTTACCAATATTTCTTTAAAATATGGTTAAAGTGGACAGCCAAATGGACTGACAAGTATTACTCCACCCCAAAATGAAAATGTTGTCATTAATCACTTACCCCCATGTCGTTCCAAACCTGTAAAGGTCAGTTCATCTTCGGAACACAATTTAAGTCCATACAAAAGCCGTCTGCCATCAGAAGTGCAATCTTAGTTATATGAAGTGAAGGGAACACTTTTTGTAAGTGAATAAAACAAAAATAACGACTTTATTCAATATTTCCTTTGTCAATGGCCTCCTCTGTGTCACTTCATATCACTGTGCTGCATATGCTATTCTGTGTCCTCCACACCACAAGGATGCGCAGTTTATTTAAAATCGAAGCTAAATATTTGTGGCATGGAGTACACAGAAGAGCATACACAGCATGGTGATCTGGAGTACATTTTGGAGTAGAGTATCTATTTAATGGTCAAAAACATATGTATATTAGGGGTGGCACGGTTCGCTGAAAAAAAACCCTGAACCGTAAGGTTCACACCACACGGTTCGGCACGTGCTGGGACCGCGGTTCAACTTAAATCTGGCAAAGCATCTGTGTAATATATGGTTTGCTATAAATATCACGTAAAACAAACTGAGTTCAACTAATATATGTTTATGTTGATGGATGCGCATTCTGGATTCCCAGGCATTACAACAAAAGCAATGAGAAAAGAAAAAAGAAAAAGAAACCCTGAACAAATCATACACTCTTGATCAATGTTAATGATTTATGCTGGAATATGAGCGGTCCTTTCGCCATCATCCAGTTGCTGACAGTGCGTGCGCGCGCACAGATGAGGCATGAACAGCACACGTTAATATGTATTTAAACTTAACTCATTTAAGCATTGTCAGTTTAAACATATAAGAGCCAAAGGACGCGAGCTCGCGCGTGCAGTGAGAAGATTTGTGAATGTGCTCACCGGAAGCACGCAAACCTGCACTTCAGAACGCTTGCAAATATTAAGCTCTGCCTGAAGTATCGTGTTTAAATGGACAAATTCACACAAAAAATATGTCAAAATGCCCGTCTTGGTAAGTATCCTACAGCAGACGTCGCCGGCTGAACGCAGGCCACAGTATCAGTGCATTATCTTAAAGTGACAGTCTTTATATTAATCGAACAGCAACAAAAAGAAATCACTCACTGCTCTTAATTAAAAAGCTTTTATAAATTTAATAAAGAATAATCTGTAATTCATACATTCCATTATGTGATGCTGTTTTACATTTGATTACTTTATTCAATTTCTGTACCTAGAAACTTATGCTAGACCTGCCTAAAAAAACAAAACAAAAAAAAAAAAAACCATAAAAAACCTGAAAATCACTGCTTATTGTTTGTATCTTTACTCTATTGTATTTGTGTTGTTGCTTGTAGTCGGATATAATTTGTTATTATTTTTTATTAGAAAGTATAGTTTTTCCATAAACATAGCACATACCGAACTGTACCGAAAACCGTGACTGTAAAACCGTGAAACAAACCGAACCGTGAAAAAGTTGAACCATGCCACCCCTAATGTATATATATATTATATAGTTAGTTAGTTTTTTTTTTTTTTACTGCTTTCACACAAAATCTTTACTTGTCACCCAATTTCTGAAACCTGATGCTCAAAACTCAGAACCATGCACCAAATCTTCCAGCCTTTGACAGAGTTTTCAATGTCATAAAACTCTTTTTGCAAAACACAACACACAGTTCTCTTTGTAACACACAATAATCTAACAGGAATTAATATTATGGCAAAGGTGTTTGCAAATGTTGGCTTTTGAGATGGCTTCGTAATATTTTGAATAAAGTGCTTCATTTTGAAAGAGATGTGAGCCATTTTTCATTTTGTGTGTGCAATGCTTGGATTTGTGTGTAAAGTAAAAAAACAAAAACAAAAAAAAAAAACAATGTGTGAAACCACTGCTGTCAAACGATATACTGAAAAATTGCATACAAAAAGAAAATGTATAATATATGTGTTTTCTGTGTATATTTATTATGTATATATAAACACACACACACACACACATAGTATATATTTTGAAAATATTTAACATGTATTTATGTCTATATTTATATTAAAATTTTTTGTTTAATTTAGAAATAAATATATTTAATATATAACATAATATTTTTTCGGAAATATATACATGCACGTGTGCGTATTTATATATACATAATAAATATGTATAAATATACACATCACAAACAAATGTAACCCAGCAAAAGTAACAAAGTAACAACAAAGTAAGGTAAAGAAAAGAAAGGAAAGTAACAGACATTTCTTATTCTTTAGACATGCTAGGGCTACATTCTGTAGTAGTAGAAACACAGCATAAGGATGCAACCCTCTGTCCATTTTGACACAAAAATAGAAATATTATTCTACATTTTCATTCCTATCTGCAGCAAAAATACAGAACAATGAAAATGCGATTGCAAAGCAATCGTGATCACACACTGAAACTCATAAAGCGCAATGGAAGGATGATCATTTTTGGGGTACACAGCTACTGCTAGAAACAAGATACAGAAACCAAGAGATATAAAATGCTGCACCTGCTACTGTCACAGAGCAATGGCTCCCTGTGATTTTGTGAATATTTACTTTTTTTTCTAAAGGCTGAATTTCAAAGTGTCTTCACCCACTTGCCTTTCAAGTCATGCATCTGATCCTCAGGTGTTTTAAGACCAATGCAAAAAGGGAAATTTTACAGAAATCATACTTGGATTTCTTTACATTTACAAAGCTATTTAGCCGTTTGCTGGCAAGAGTCGTCATCCTTTCCCGCCTCTGGTTTTCAGCTCGACAATGGCTGTGGGTTTTGTGCCTCTGGAGCTCTAGCTGGAGTGGCACTCAGCTGTAGGTAATCTGGTCATGCCCCATTAGGCTTGTGTGGGACAGGTTTAGCGTAATCTGTCACGCCCCATGGGGTTTGGGAGGACCTAGCTCATGTGTAATTTGGGATTATGTCTGTAGCACTGATGTCTTGGGATTCAGGAAAGAATCAACATTTGTGTTACTTTCTGTCCCCACGACCTAACCCTGTGCTGCTTTTGTGCTTTTGGGATCGATGTGTTTTACAAGAAATATAGGAGAAACCGGGCTTAGTTGTCACAAGGGGAAGTTTTCACAGTAACTAAAGTTGTAGTTAGAGATGGTTTGATAGAATACAACATTTGGTGGTAAATTGTCCATTCATTTAATCTATAGAATAGAATTTTAAATGTAACACAAACTGCTTTTAGGAGAGACCTACTATGAGTTCTTCAGTTGTTAACCACTTTACAGAATCAGTAAGTCAGTGCAATTCAAACATTTGGGTTACACTTTATTTGAAGGTGTCCTTGTTACAGTGTACAGTGTAAATTTGTGCAAAACTTTGGTGATATTTTATAAATGTTGATAAAAAAAAAAGTATGGTGAAATGATGACGTTTCCATTAACTGATGTTATGTTACTAAAACATATTGTTTTCCTTCACGATAATTCATGGCAATGGATTTTGATGGGATTTGGACTGATTTTTGCTACATTAGCATTAGATATCGACCGATATGGGTTTTTCTATAGCCAATGCAGATGCCGATGTTTAGAGGTCAGGGTCATCCGATGGCCGATATATACTGCCGATTTTTAGGACCAATATCTTGAAGTTTTCCCCTTCATTTGCATGCTAAAATGTCAGACTAATAATAAGTGGATGCACAACATTTCTAAACTTCATCATCATTTATTGAGCACTGACTTGAATCTCTCGAATCTTAATTTTGTGCACTGCATGGCATTAAACTGACTAAGTATTAAATATATAAAACAGGTAAAAGTCAATCATTTACATAAAAATTTTAGAGAATTTATCAAGCAGAATTTTTCAAGTTAGTTAGAACATAAATGTAAACTTAAATATACATTTAAATAAAATAAATACAATTTTATAAATAAAAATAAATTAAACTGAAAAATATAAAAAAATAAATATATAAAAAAATAAATAATAGTAGTGCTGCAAACACACTAGCAACCAGCAACATTTGTGTTGGTATAAATGACACATGAACATCTAAAGTGCATTCTAATTTCAAAATTACATCGCAGTCTGTTCATTATTGAAATAAAGTACAGTTAACCAAACATATAAAAGATTACACTGGTCAGTTTAAATAGGCCGTAGTATACCGGTCCACTCTGCTGTTATGCCAAGGACGATTTTGCTCATGTGAAGAGGATGATCTTTTCCGTCTAGTTTACATAAAAAAAGTAAATAAATATTATAGTTTGACATTCAGATACATTGCGAATATGGAAACATTTGGATATGTGCAGAACGAGACATCAGCAATAACCTCCAAATACATCTAGCCAAACCCACGCTCGCTCGTCAAATAGGCCTAGCCGAACTTAAAAATTCAAAGTCGAACATTTTGCAAAACAGGATAAAATAAAGTACTGATCATAATACTTGAATGTGTTTGAATACTTGAAAATGTTTGATGTGAAAAAAGCAGTTCACTGACTGCGCAGCACAGCCACAAGCACCAGAGTTATGTTTGGGATCATTTTATTTTTAATACTATAGTGTCATTTGAAAACATTGCAATTGCAATTTAAAATACAACAACGAGCGCCACAAAACCATTTAACGAGGCGCATACAGAGGTCTCCTTGACGGGAAACAGTCAACAAAGTAAAATGATCTGA
>NC_068377.1:11873364-11887408 GCF_023724105.1 Carassius gibelio
CACACAATAAGTGTATTGTATCAAATGATTATTTGAAATGCATAGTAGTTAAAGCCACCTAATAGAAAGTGGAATGCTTTCCTAGATTTTACACTTATTTGTATATTTACAGGTAATTTGTGTGTATTAATTAACCATTTGGTGAAATATACTATTAGGCTTGATTTACAATACAACAAAAAGTTAGTTGAAAGGTCATTGGAGGACTCTTGTGACTGCTCAAGAGCATTTTAAAGTCCCCATTAAAGCTAAGCTAGGCAATTTCTGCACTACTATTGTTGCCTAGCGGAACTATTTCTATTATATCTGTCTCTATTATAGTTTGGCAGGTCTTTAGATTTTGGTTTTAACTAATTATTTTTCCATAGGGGTTAAACAACCTCACTGTTGTACATCCATAGGTATGTAAATACTTATGTTGACATGCAGGAAGGACATCCTATCATAAGACAGATTGATTGCTTAAACTGTTGTGGTGTTCATTCACATAGTTTCTAGATTATTTCACTGTCAATACTTAAAGGGATAGTTTACCCAAAAATCTAAGTTATGTCATTAATAACTCACCCTCATGTCGTTCCAAACCCGTGAGACCTCGGTTTATCTTCGGAACAGTTTAAGATATTTTAGATTTTGGCCGAGAGCTCTCAGTCCCTCCACTGAAGCTGTGTGAATGGTATACTATCCATGTCCAGAAAGGTAAGAAAAACATCACCAAAGTAGTCCATGTGACATCAGAGGGTCAGTTAGAATTTGTTGAAGGATCGAAAATACATTTTGGTCCAAAAATAGCAAAAACTATGACTTTATTCAGCATTGTCTTCTCTTCCAGGCTGTTGTCAGCGCGTTCACTGCAGTGTATGATATCCAGTTCGAGAACGAATCACTCAATGTAACCGGATCTTTTTGAACAAGTTCACCAAATCGAACTGAATCGTTTTAAACGATTCGCGTCTCCAATACGCATTAATCCACAAATGACTTCAGCTGTTAACTTTTTTAATGTGGCTAACACTCCCTCTGAGTTAAAACAAACCAATATCCCGGAGTAATTCATTTACTCAAACAGTACACTGACTGAACTGCTGTGAAGAGAGAACTGAAGATGTCTCTCAAGTCAAGGACCGTTTCTGTCAGACGCGTCCGATTCGAGAACCCGAGGAGCTGATGATACTGTGCATGTGTGATTCAGCGTGAAGCAGGCCGACACACAGAGTGTCTGAACCAAACTGATTCTTTTGATGATTGATTCTGAACTGATTCTGTGCTAGTGTTATGAGCCCAGGTAAACCGAAGGCTTGAATCAAGGGCAATCATCGCCAATGATGCCATTACGTAGAGCGCAAAAGAACCGGTGAACCATTTTTTTCAACCGGTTTATTGAATCGAACTGTCCAAAAGAACTACTGGTGATCTGAAAACCAATGCAACTGATTCTTGACTCATGAACGAGTCAGTGTGTTGTTCATTATCTGGCTCGGCTCGGTGTTCACCTTCAGTTCTCTCTTCACAGCAGTTGAAATGAATTACTCCGGGATATTGGTTTGTTTGAACTCAGAGGGAGTGTCAGCCACAATAAAAAAGTTAACAGCTTAAGTCATTTGTGGGTTAATGCGTATTGGAGACGCAAACCATTTAAAGTGATTCAGTTTGATTTGGTGAACTGGTTCAAAAAAGATCTGGTTACATCGAAATGATTCGTTCGTGAACCGGATATGACAAACTGCTTTGTTTTGAACTCTCTCACAACAGACCGGAAGAGAAGACAATGCTGAATAAAGTCATAGTTTTTGCTATTTTTGGACCAAAATGTATTTGCAATGCTTCAAAAAATTCTAACTGACCCTCTGATGTCACACGGACTAATTTGATGATGTTTTTCTTACCTTTCTGGACATGGACAGTAGACCGTACACAGAGTCAATGGAGGGACTGAGAGCTCTCGGACTAAATCTAAAATATCTTAAACTGTGTTCCGAAGATAAACCGAGGTCTCAAGGTTTGGAACGACATGAGGTTGAATTATTAATGACATAATTGTGATTTTTGGGTGAACTATCACTTTAAAGAAACAATGTGAATGAACACCTGACATATAATTATATTTAAAATACATTTGGAGTATTATACAATTTGCATTTATTAATATTATGTCTAAAATGTTTTTTTTTTTTTTATATCACTATTAATAATGATTATATTATTTAAATGCAATATATTCAAAAGTGTACCTGCACAATCAAATATACAGTATATCTTTAGCTGGACCTCAGCAATATATATATATATATATATATATATATATATATATATATATATATATATATATATATATATATATATATATATATATATATATACACACACACAGTTGTGGCCAAAAGTATTGCCAGTGATATATTTTGTGTTTTGCTAAATTTGCTGCTTAATATACATAAGGGGTGTCATTTAGGTCATTATAAGGAAAACATATTTATATATTTCATAAATTTAAGAAAGGAGACCACGAGCAAGTGTGCTGACATTTTTTTAATTACTTCCTTTAAACTTGTGCATCAACTTTAGACAGGAAACTGTGTGCACTTCATTTTGTTTACACAATATGGTCAAAATTAGTTTGTATCTAAAAAATCTTTAAATACATCTTATCCATTTGAAACCATTTACACACAAAGTCTCGGCACTGAGCACTAGCAGTCTATTAGAAACCAGGGGCATTGAATATGAAGCATTTTAGCAGTCCTCTTCACTTTCTATATATGTTTGTTTCACACTTCTGAATCAGTTTTCTCATATCTATTTATCTCAAGTAAAAATATCTTTCTTTAAATATGATTCCTTTACATGATAAAAATAGGATCTGTCCAAAATGTGTGTGTTTGTCACATAAACACTACCAGGCATGCTTGGCACTTCCCCGTCCTGTGTGCGCCTATCATGAACCCTGGCGCAAACTCATCCTGATGGAGGCCAGGTGATGTGATCCTGGATGTGTTCCGTCACATGGGGCTCATCCATGCGGAAGTGCATCGGTCCCAGGGGCCATGGTGACCTTCAATTCTGGTGTGGCGATTCAACAGGGTGGCCACCCCCGTATCAAGAGAGAGATGCCAATGATTGTGTTGATAAAAATTATTACAAAATGTTGATATTCTTTAATTGTACAAAACACCTTATTATTATTTTTTATAGAAATTTTACATTTGCACAAGTTCACATGAGGATTCTTTTTTTTTTCTGAAATCAAATTCACAAAGTACAAACATTAACCTGAAATGAAATGTGGTAAAAAAAAAAAAAACATATGTGAAATTTTATTTTCATCATAGAAATGAAGAAAGAAAAAATGAAAACATTTGTAAACCAAATGATAGATGCTTGAATAAATGTATCGCAATGGTTGGAATTTGTTTCGAGTTCACTCATCCAATTTTTGGAGAGGTTTTCGGATGAATCTCATGAAATTTATTTCAGCACAAATTAAAATTAAACTAATGAATATCAATATATTTGAAAAGAAGCCTATTTTAGGACCATTACTTTTATTTATTGTTTGTGATATTATTGTCATGACAGTCCAAGACATTTACCTCTCTTAAAAAAAAAAAAAAAAAAAAAAAAAAAAAAAACTACTGTAATATATAAAAATACTTTGGTTTTTACCATTTGTTGTACTGTTTCATTTATGCTTACCGATGTCTAGATTCTATATTCTCTAGAATATAACATACTGTAATGAGAATCACTAATAAGTGTAAAAAAAAATGTAGATGCATTACAGTACTACATTTAAAAGTTGAGAGGTTCACATTTAGAACAACAAAAAACAATAATATTAATCATTTTAATAAATATGCATGGACAATTTAAGCCTCATCTTATGAAATTTTGCTGCCTCTTTTTTTTTTTTTTTTTTGTAGAGTAATGCGAATTTGGACAGAAAATATTAAGTTGTGCAATGTGTTAAGCGTAAAATAAACACAAAAATGCAATGGTCCTCGAAAAACAAAAAAAAAATGGATTCCATCATGTTTTGGCTCAAAGACGTTTTTGTGAGATTCACCCTTAGTCACTGTGACGCTCAACAGGGGCCCGGAAATACATAGAAATGAAAGCGGTATATTGCCTGTAGCTCTGTCCTGCTTCCACTGCTTGTGATTGTGGGTGAGAAAGACGTTGAATGATTTCAGTGATATTGCTGTGGTGCTCAGCAAAGAGTGCTGCAAACTGATTGTTTCTGAGTACTTTTTTTTATTCGTTTTTTTTTTTTTTTTTTTTGCTCCTAATGGTAGCACATGTACTGTACGTGTTAAAAAACTGTCCTTGTTTTGCCTCCATATTTGTCAGGACACATCTCCTCGTTTTCTCTAAAGGACTCAGCTGCTCTCTGTGGACAGACAACAGCCAAGTGTGTCATCAAACCTAAAATAATGTGCATGTAGTGAGCAGACAAACCTCCCTCCATCCCACTTCTCTAGCTGTGTGTGTGTGTGTGTGTATTTCCTGCTAAAAGTTACCCTGAACGCTGGCACCGGTCAGTCTTTGCTCTGGTGGTGATCTGAAGCGATGAGGTAACTAAAATTTTGCCCAGATTCAAGTTATTTCCACAGGAAATATGTTTCCGTTTCTGCTGTTGGTTTCAGTAACTAATTGATTGAAATGACTTTTAAGATCCCCTCCCCTGTGTAGAAAACCGACCTCCTCCCCGCCCAAATTTCTTCCCGTGAAGTTTCCTTCTCCAAGCTCAAGAAAGAGCGAGCTGCTGTCCGTTTTAAGCCATGGTCTCTTTGCCTGGCAGTCTTCGGTCATTGAAGGTGTGCATGTTGATGACTTCATCCGTTTTGACCATGACGGGCGGCTGCGGCTTGTGTTTGAGCCGGCGCTGGCACTTGAGGGAAACCCGCAGCTCGTCCACCATGGCGCTGCAGAAGGATCTCTGTGCGGACAGAAGAACACAGCTGATTGGATGTCGCTTCACTTCTGACACACAAACACACACATACTGGCTCTCAGCTCCTGGAAAGCTGGAGGACAGTGGGTCAGTGATGGATGGCAGGGGGGTGAAAGGCAGAAATGGAGATGGGATGGAATGATTATGCTGGTGTCCGTGTGGATGCACAGCATGAGCATCATAACTGAAGTGATTTCTCCGTGGCAGATTTCACCTTGCTTCCTCCTGCCAGGATGCTGCATGATTTATTGATGCATATTATATTCCCTCAGATTCAAATCCTGTATAACCGCATGGCCAATTAAAAACAAACACTCTCCAGATAAGAAGCAAGCGGTGAGATTCTCAGCTGTGTAACGGTGTAGCAAGCCAACGTGTGATTGTCATCCTGCTTTTCCTCTTGAGAAATAATTGACAGGCATTATTCAGCATTCATAAATTCTCATGATTTGTTTGTCTTAGCTTGGAAATGAATAAAAATAAACACATTCATTCTGACTAAAGGTACAAATTGCCTGTGCAGTTTGTGTTGTGAATAATTTCATCCCGTGGCTCACAGGAAACGCTTTGTGCTTTTGTGAACAATCTGCTGTTATTTTCAGCATTTTCATTACAGATATGTTTGTGCGAGACGTGAAGATCTGAAATAATAAGGTGCTTGTTAGGCATTCCAATCAGAGTGTTCCTTACCCAATGATCTGCCTTCTTCATAGCGACATCCTCCATAACAGCCAATAACAGAACATTAGCAACTGGCTACTGATTACTGGCACAAACTACAATAAGTGACGCTTCAAATTTGTCAAATTCAGCAGAACATATGAGATTCTGGGCTAAACAGTAGTTATGAGATTTGTACATCATGTTGTTGAACACAACAGGACAAATACTGACTCTTCCCTCATTTTCTCCCATGTACTCACTTAACACTTTTTTAATGCTTTCATGATCTCATGAATAATTATAACTTCAATTATAATACTTATCTATTAATTTTTGCATCTTTAGAAAGCAACTACAAATGATATTGAAAAAAAAAATATTTGTAGTTGTTTGTCATTTTTGATGCATTATGCTGTGTGTGTGTGTGTGTGTGTGTGTGTGTGTGTGTGTGTGTGTGTGTGTGTGTGTGTTGAATAAAATTCATTATGTATAAAGGATTTAGGTAAAGTCTTACCAAAATTAGAAATGCAAATAGTTTTATTTATTATATTATTATATATTTTAGACCAATATCTCGGAAATATACACATATACATACCAACACATACATATATACATACGCACACACACACATACACACACACACACACACACACACACACACACACACATATATATATATATATATATATATGTGTGTGTGTGTGTGTGTGTGTGTGTGTGTGTGTGTGTGTGTGTGTGTGTGTGTGTGTGTATGTGTGTGTGTGCGTATGTATATATGTATGTGTTGGTATGTATATGTGTATATTTCCGAGATATTGGTCTAAAATATATAATACTATAATAAATAAAACTATTTGCATTTCTAAGGGAAGAGTCAGTATTTGTCCTGTTGTGTTCATCATTTATACATAATGTATTTTATTCACACACACACACACACACACACACACACACACACACATATATATATATATATATATATATATATATATATATATATATATATATGTGTGTGTGTGTGTGTGTGTGTGTGTGTGTGTGTGTGTGTGTGTGTGTGAATAAAATACATTATGTATAAATGATTTAGGTAAAGTCTTACCAAATATAGAAATACACTAATTTTATTATATATATATATATATATATATATATATATATATATATATATATATATATATATATATATATATATATATATATAACAAAGTGTGATACCAGGCTATCAAAGACTAACCCTTAAACAGTAATTTATTTAAATGTATATGCATTTTTTTTATCCAACAGCATGAACAAAAATAATAAAAAAAATATGTTAAGTCAATGACAAACTGGTTATAGAACATCAACATATAAAACAAAAAGAAGAAATGTTTTAACACATTAGGATATGTATGTATGGACAGTGGGGACTTTCAAGAGCGAAGTTAAAGGTTTACATTAGTTAACTGAAATTCAGCAGCAGAAAGCGGGAATGGGTTAGGAATATTCATGTAAAATGTGCAAAAAAAGAAAACGAGAAGCAGAAACATTATGGTAATCATTTTATTTAAACATGAATTTATATGTGCCTCTGTGTATGTGTGATCTTGAAATAAATCAAAATAAAGATGCACCGAACAAATCTTCATAAAATACATAAAGAAGCCATGATCAATTCTACAAAACATGTTGCAGCTCTCATGCAATATTTGATGTATTTGCTAAAATGATTCACCATTCTGATGTTGAACCTGTGAACTTTTATTACCGATGTAACAGTAAATGATTTTAACAAGATTAAAACTAAATCGGTTTATGTGTCTCTTTTCTAGTGACAGGAAATCTACATCACATTACGTTAGAACAATTTATACATGTTTTATCTAAAGCAATAAGATTGTCGGTCAGACTGTTGGCTCTTTCCTAATCTTACAAAATAGAGGCAATTAAAAAATGCTAATTTTTGGAGGGATGCGCTGCTGAGGAGCAAGAGGCATTGCCATATGATGTGTTTTTCTTTTTCTTTTCCTGCAGAATAGTGTAAGAGAATACTGAACAAAGGACAGCAGCGCCAATCTTGTACAAAAATACTTTAATTGCCTCTCGATCATTTTCACTCACAAGATTTAATACCGTTTTAAATGTTCCCAAGCGTGTGTTATTTTATAACATTACTATGCATTGAATTAACATACCATCAAAATCAATCATCTGGAATTTGACACTTCCATTTAGATCATGAAGCCTCAGCACTCTGTTTGACTAAATATGTTTCATAAAGCCTATATTAACGATTGTGTTCCTAAGAAGAAATGTAGTCTTAAAGCCATTTTCAACCTTTACATCCACCCAGCGGTGCTCTTCTAATATAATGACATAACTCACATTTTTGTAGAAACTAACTAGCTATCCATGACTGTTTCCTGAAAATGTTGGTACTTCGTCACAAGTGTTTGAACCATGTTGGTTAGAAATGAAGTTAATGCCATCAAGCAAGTGGTAGAGTGATAATTATCACTAATTAATCAGTTTAAGATCAAATTAATGCCAGAATATTGCTGTAAATAATAAACATGGCATCTGAGGACTGATTCACAATTTCGTTTTTTTTTTCTCTTTTCTTAACAAACTAAAATACATATACATATAATGAAATTAAACATATAAATTGTTCTGCATGCTTATTTTGGTCAAGAGCGTGATCTATTCCATATGCCATACTAACAGGAAACAATGTTTCTAACCACAGTTCCAGCAAAAAATCTTTGCGATACTGTTTGTGAATGTTTGATAGTGTTGGAAAATGCAACCATTGGTTAACTATTCTCTTGAAAACGCACCCCAGACTTGCAGCCATCCCAGGGAGTCCCAATATAAATAAGCTAGATTTTCTCAGTCATGCTTTATAATAACTTTCATTGAGAACACTACCATTTATAGTTACCAAATCTTTTTTAGTATTTAGCATTTATAGTTATCATGCCAATGTAATCATTAAACAAGGATCAGGCAGCAAAATAACACATTGCCAGAATATTTGTGAATGTCAATATGATGACTTACAGCAAACAAATGATAGCACTTAAAGAGATCGATACAATGAATCCGAGATGAGTATAAAAGAGTGAATAAACGGAGCTGTGCTTTTTGGGAAAGAAAAAAAAAAAAACTTAAGCTGGCAGGTTGATGCTGTTATTGTACGACAATCTAGGTTATCCATATTTAGAGAGCAAATTTTTTGAGCTTATATGCAGATGCTTCAAACAAACTAAGATCTCTTTAAAGTAAACAAAACTTAGAGCAATTATGTGTCTACAGTGCAGTTTGTTGCATTGCAATGTACAATGTGAACACACGGCATGGCAGCTTCATTGTATCGTGTCACTGGGCCATTATGGCCTCCCATACTAAAGTAAAGCAAATGTGATGAGTTGAAATGATTATTCTATTTGTGTGGTAATTATAGACAGAGTGCCATTCCGACTGCAAAAAACTAAATATTAAAATAAACAAGGGCAATTAAATGCCTTCTTTCAGTTCCAAAAATGCAAACATGAAGGCTCAGTAGGGAAAGTGAAGAAATGATGACACATATATTAAAGCTGATTAATAACATTCTGATAGGACAGTGTAAATGCAACTCTGTACTCAGTTCATCCACTGAAGTGACATTTAGTCATTTTAAAGAGAATTCAACAGACTGTGTGAATTAAACAGTACAACATCAACTGGAAAAATAAAATACTAAATAAAAGACTATCAAGCAAACCTGCAATTTAGTCTAGTGCGTGAAACCACAGCTAATTAGTAGAATTCTATCTGACAATAAATTCTATGAGAGCGTGTATGTGCTTAAACATTATATTTGTGACATGAGAAGAAAAGTGTGAGTGAGAGAACTGGAGTTCATTCATTTCAAGTATTTTTTTTTTTTTTACTACTATTATTGACTGTACACTTCAAACATTCAATGGCTCAGTAGATCAGTAGATCAAGTATACGAGTGAAGTGGATATGGGGAAAGAACAACACATCTGTTGAGGCGAGATGACACAATGCCGGCCATTTGAGCAAGTAAAGCCCAAGCCCTTCTGTCTTCAGAGACTTACATCAAGAAGGATTGTTTGCTCTCCAGACACAGGCACTGTCTGTAAAATATTACCAGTGAAAAATACCTCATGCTTTGCTTGCAGCACCACAACATTAAAGCCAATTTTAGACAGAATTAATATTGTTTGCATCGATCTGTTACAGATTATTTCATACTAAGAGGCATGAGTTGAACTCATCTGACTTGCTGGCTTATATCACCCACAATACCCCCGCTGATGAAACACAAAATTGCAAACCCATTTCTTGTGATTATCTTATGTGATTTGTTTTCTCTGTAGAGACTTAATAACCCTAAACTCTTAGGATATCCTAACAGATTTCAAATGTTCATTGCAGTCCAGAAATGTTAAAATGGTGCTTTACCTTTTCCAGCTGTGCGTTTTGTTTGGACTTATAGAGAAACTCCCCAACTGCCACAAACACAGAGAGGACGAGTCCCGCAGCCAACACTATGAAAATGCCACCGATGTTCTGGACGCCCAGCGCACTGGCCTCCTTATTCTCCTCCTCAGGACAGCCGTTTCCTCGCCACCACTTCTCCTTCATCATGTGCAGCTTCCCTTCCTCCTGTAGCTGCAGGATTGCGATGGTGATCTTATCTCGGTACGGGGACCCTGAAGGGTCAGAAAGGGGAAACTGATTTAAAGAGATGACGAGAATTAGTTCTCTTAGCATCTGCTCATTCCTGCTGGTCAAATGTTTGGATGAAATCGTACAAATTCGTCTTTCTCCTCAAAATCAAAAGAAAGAAGAAATAATACAGCTGCGAGCGGCAATTAATGAGCAATTAAGCAAGCATTTCAGGGAGCATCATGAAAACTAAAAAAAAAAAAAAGTAATTAAAGGCATGTGCTTATCATTTTAAGCAATATTATTTAATACAAATAATACAGTCACTTATAATGTGACATAATTGCTTATCACTTTTGACCAATAGGTGGCACAGCCTTTGGCATTGCAGAAATACAGCCAGTGATACATTTTGGTATGATGCGTCAACTTTGAAGATGAGTTATAACATCAGCTTGAGATACCTATTTTATTTATTTATTTGTTTTATTTGATTTATTTTTTACCAGCAAGGTCTGATGATAATATGTTTGAAATTTAGTGAAGATCGGATAAAAACTAATATAAAAAAAAAAAAAAAAAAAAGGTTTTGCACCTAAATTGAAATGGACATTTCAAATCAATTTGCCGACTTATACCGCTGGATTGTGTATGACCAAAAGAACAGAAAGCATGTTTCATAACAACACACCAATGCATTTTTAAAGAATATATGTGAAAACCAGGTATGCTACTCCACAGCTAAAGAGACTGATCTAATTTTAGGCTAGACTGTTCAGAAGTAGAAATAAGTCAATGTTTCATATCTCCTGACCAGTTGGTGGCACTGTGCTGGAACTGCTCATGCATATTCAGGTCATAGTTATTACAACACATAACCAAGTTTGGTCTGAACATGCTACAGTTTTTTTGGGACACATAGGTAGACATCCCTTTCGGCATGCTCTCGTTGAATATGCTGATGCGCTATACAAGAAAGATTTGGTTAATCAGAAAACATTTAATAACTTTTTGACTCTCCTTCCTCTGTGTGCCAAATTCCATAGCTTTCCTGCAAGCTGTCACAGACCCAAGAGCAAAGAAGAAGATAAAGAAAAAGAAAAAGACAAATATGAAAACCAATGGATACAACAGGTGCCTTCACACCTCCAGTGCACTGGCTCCTGACTTGTTTTTATTTATTATTATTATTATTTTTTTATTAAGCTTATTGATGAGAACCAAATCAGTGTATCAAATCAAATCAGTTTTCTTTCTTTCTTTCTTTCTTTCTTTCTTTCTTTCTTTCTTTTCTCTTATGTGAATTCATTGCTTTTATTCACAACACAGACTGAACAATTCGTTCAAGAAAATCACTGCCTCAATGATCTGGTAACAGCAGTTCTGTAGTTAACAGTTCACTGGAGGGGAAGATTATAAGTGAATAACGAATTAAATTTCATTCTGTTGCTGAAATGCATGGCTACAAAAGACCTTGAATACAGCGTACCAGTATTTGCTATTTTGTATTTTTATTTTTTTTAGCCTAACTGAACTGCTGCTGTAGAATGAAGACGCTTTAAAACATCAGACAATCGCAAAGAAAATACTGCAATATTATTAAAATAGTCCCGTATGTCTCATTGATTGCACTGTAAGACTTGAGGAAAGTTCGTCACTTCAGTGGTGTGAGTTTGTTTCTCACAGAGATGTAAAGAGGGTGAGAAATCCAGACACTAATGCAGTACGAGCCATAAAAGCCTAATGCTGTTTGTTGAAACACAGCTCCCAGGGTGCCATTGATAACACACCAATAAAACCCAATTACATCCGAGGGACTGGCATTTCCCACTTTTATCTATTTATTTTCGGTCTAATTAAAACTAGTTGCTATTCTTAATTTGAGGTAATGTTTCCTTCTGGGCCTCCTTGCAGCTTCGATTCGTAACTCTCCCCCGTTCCCACCAGCTATTTTACCTCCCTCGCAAAAATGAGGTAAACAGGTCATGTTCCCTTCATTCAGCACAGATCAAAAACGGCTAGAGAGGCGCTTTCTCATTTCATTTGAAATATGAGGTAGAACAAGAGCACTAACAAACCTCGCTGATCCTTTCATTTTGTAATAGAGGTACTGCTGTAGTTAACGCTCTATAATAAGGATTGTACTATTGCTTGAATAATTGAGAACTCAACTGTTCTTTTGCCTAAATGCACCACATGTCTTTTTTTCCTGCTCATTGTTAGCACTCGGGTCTTAGGGTTTTGTCTAATGGCACTGCAGCTATGCAAAATGTTTTATTTTTTAGATGGTTTTGGCAGCTATTATTTTTCACCATTATAATACATATGCGTCATACATCCATGTATCCTTTACGTTTTTTTCCTAAATTGATGCTGTGCATTTAAACCATCCAAATGCACACACACACAGCAGTGAGAAGTGAACACACATCTTTTGTGGAATTGAGGGTGGAAGAGAATGCTGTTCATTCACTCCATCCCACCTACAACTCCTGCCAGCACCGAGACTCGAACCACCGACCTTCGGGTAACTAGTCCAACACTTTAACCATAAGGCCACAGCTGCCCAATGAATGAATGAATGAATGAATGAATGAATGAATGAATGAATGAATGAATGAATGAATGAATGAATGAATGAATGAATGAATGAATACATACATACATACATACATACATACATACATACAAACAACACCTCTTGCATAAAATAAAAATAAAATAAAATAAATCTACATGCACAGGAAAATAAAAATAAAGTCTATGCAAACTCAAAATCATTTATTTGTAAATCAACACTTTGGTTCCAGATTTCAGTTCCATTGATTTAAAATTGATTTATTTATCTTACTTTACCTACAACGTTTTTGGCGGCTGACCTTCAGTTATCATAAGTATTAATCTGGATAAATCCATATATAATCTGAATCCATAAAACAATCAAAATAATTTAATAACAAAACAATTTATGGTTTTAATCTTTAGCTATAATGTTTTTATTATTATTATTATTAATTATTAGATTCCACACACACACACACACACACACACACAAACACAAATGCCTTATTTTAGATCAATGCTAAAAATAGCAAAAATAAAATTATTGTTTACGCATTAAACAAGCTTAAACATGCCAACTTTCTTATTCTGCAACAGAATGCTAGGTTCTTCAAATGGCTGTATACAGCAGATGGATGAGGTACCTTTAGGAAGTAAGGACAGAAGATAGTTTAAATGAAATGGAATGATAAGGGTTTACTTGAATACTGGTAGCTCCTCATGCACAAGCAAACTCCTGACAGATGTTTGATGACATGGCATTGTACATGACTCTTCTTAATGATGCCTCCAGGGACGGGGCCCGATCGCAGGCTGAAAGCTGACTGGGGGGCTTTCTATTTCCACTATCCTCAAGGGGCAAGCAGCACTGCCCTGGGACATTGATATACACCACAAGTGCTACACACATGAAGTAGCAAGACAATGAAGTAGCAAGTGAAAAAGGAGCTCACAGCGGTGCCCAAACTAAAGGGTGAAGTGTGCAGGGGGTCTAGTGTTAAAATAATTTTCTTCTGTCCCAGTTTACAGGCATTTAAGTTAAGCCATTTACATGTTAACTTCTGGAAAAATATAAGCAGTATGGTCCTCTAATGCATATGTTGAAGCAACAACCAATCATATGAGTTTGGGGCATGACTATCTGTTTAGATACAACTGCAGATTGGAGGAAGCATTCGGGAAACCGATTTGGAAACAGTCATT